>NW_017307257.1:0-72571 GCF_000935625.1 Nanorana parkeri | reverse complement strand
ACCCTGGCTAACTCTCTCTGTAGCAGCTTGCTGTGTCAACTGTGACAATGTGTGTCATTGATGTTAACATAATGTATGCTTAAATGGAGGGCAGGTAGGAGCAGGAGAGCTGTCAGCATAGTCAGACTACTAGGGAGCAGTACGTTCGATAAAAGCTATAGATGTAGTAGCAATAATAATTATGATGATGATAACAATAATAATAATACCTTTCGTGATAATAATAATAATAATGATGATAATAATAATAATAGTAATAAGGATAATGATAATAATATTAATAATATATAATAATATCAGGGCTCAAAATTTCAAGTCCTGAGCTACTAGCCAGGCCTCAAGAGTTACTAGCCACCAGTTGTCCCACCTAACCCTAAGGCCCCGTTCACACTTAGCGATTTATCACGCGGTAATTCCCGCGATATTGCGGCAATTTACTGCGCGATATCGCTCTTCAATGCTTCTCAATGGGGCAAAGGGTCCTGCTGTCGCGGGTCGTGCGTCGCTACAGCAGGACCCTTTTTGGAGCGAATTTAGCCGCGATTCAAGCTTGCTCAATGCAAGCATTTGCACGACATCGCACGATAAATCGCGCGATATCGCACAAGATGCAAATCGCGCGACAAACGCGCGATTTGCGAATCGCCAAGTGTGAATGGGGCCTTACCCTGCCCCGGGCTTAACTCCGCCTCTGAACACACCCTCTTAAATAATCTTATGATATTTCCTATTTTATGATAGTTGCCGCTTGTAAACGGCAGATTAGGGATTCCTGCTGCAGGAAAACGCAAGTTCCTGACACAGGAATCTCTAATCACACCTGAAATATACTGTAGGTGTGAATGGGGCCTAATATACACATATACACTAAAGGTGCCCATACACCTGCTGATTATCGTACGATAATCGCGGGTGATCCCGCGATCGTCTGATAATCGGCAGGTGTATGGGCAGCGTGCGACCGCTTCTGCTGTAAGGTCGTACGACTTTCGTCTTCCAAGCATGCTGGAAAACCTGCTGAATGCTGCAGAGGCCGATGTGTGCAAGCGCACACTGCCCACTCAGCACTGCAATCATTGGAGGCCCTCCTCAGCGTCTGATCTGCCTGTCCAAGATGGGCAGATCGTACAAAATTTTAATGACCTTACAACCATCGCATAACGAAAGTCATGTGATGGTTGTAAGGTGTATAAGCAGCTTAAAAACACAATAATACACTTCTCAATGTTACACCCCCCCTCCCCCCCCGCACTAGGATGTATGTGAGGAGGATCGATCCCTAGTTATGGTTATCTGGAGGTGATTAGTGAGGTCTGCAGCAGATCTCACTAATCACCCCCAGATAACCAGGGATCGATCCTCCTCACATACATCCTTTCTTTCGGGCCGGATTTCAGAACTGTCAGAGCTCCGGCCGAAGGAAGCCAGAGCTGACAGGAGCTGCTCTGCGGTCTGCATCCGACACAGATGCAGACCGTGGAGCTGCTCCCGCAAGTCAGGTACGCGGTCTGCGACCGTGTGCCTGACATGTCAGCTGGCAGCGGGCCACATAGTACCGGCTCGCGGGCCGGAGTTGGCCCGCGGACCAGTACCTGGAGACCCAAATTTCCACTTTCCCAAATTTTGAGCCCTGATAATATAATGATATTTTATAGTCAGGATGAAATCATTAACATTTAAGAATTACTCTACAGGTGAAAATCTCAGCTGTCCTATAAGGTATTCGCGGAGGGGAAGCTCTAGGATTTTTGGCTGCATTAAAGGGTTTCTAAACCCTCCGTCTTTTTGCATATATCTACTGCTAGCAAGCAAAAAGTTTTGTTTTTTTTAATCGATTTAACAGCGGTTTAAACTTACCCGGTCTTCGCCGCGCGCTCCTGTCGAAAATCCGAAACTGCTCGGGCAGCCACAAAGCATCTTGGATCGGGCGTAAGTTCGGATTTTCGGCCGGGAGACGAGGAGAGACGCAAGGTAAGTCAATGGACGCGTGCACCCGCATGCAGAGACCGTGGGATCAGAAGTGCCAGGAAGGACAGAGGAGTCAGCGCTGGATCAGAGACCCCCCGCAGCGCTGGAGAGAAGGGTGAAAAGGACAGGAAAGACGGGGATGATCGGAAAAAGAGACATCATTTAAGGTAAGTGCTGACATTAACATTGGGGGGAGGGAAACATTTTTTTGACTTTAATGTCACTTTAAATAGGAATCAACAAGATTAACCCTTGCAGTGGGGCTACCCCACGTTTTGGTCTAGGGGCTGGATTAAAGAAGATACATTCACCGAATCCTCAATCCCACCTGGTTGCTAGACCGGTCCCTGCAACTTTTTCTCCCCCCAGGCTCTGGTAGTCTAAGGACCGCTGATGTCATCATGTCCAATGCAGGTCTGCATTAGACTTGAGGACGCCGACGGACATACCACAGCGGAGCGGAGAGAGACAGAGGTAAGCACTGACTGCCTCAGGACTGAGGATCAGTTGAGTATATCTTCAGTATTTTGGCCCCTTGCCCAAAACAAGCAGTTAACCCTTGCAGTGTGGGGTAGTCCCACCACAAGGGCTAATTTTGTTAATGAAAGGAGTTCCTCCCTATGCTGGCCGTGCGTTAGTGAATATTGACATGAACGTTCATACAGAAATTCTGGTCAGAACATTCGATAACGCCATTAGAGAATTGACGGAGCTGGTTCGAAATTTTGTTTCATTTTAACACTCAGTTTTAGAAATGAATGGAGTTTCCAAGGAGGAAAATCTACATTCACCGTTAGAATTTCGTATTCAAGAAACATTTTCGTTGTGCATCCTGATCACTGTGGGAGAGCAGACTGAGGGGGCCGAACATCAGAGCACAATCACTGTGCAGCACTAGTAAGCAGAGAAGAGCCATTATACCGTATGTCATAGGCAGCAGAGGCTGACCAGATGTCCCGTTTTAAATGGGGCAACACCGTTATTTCCTTATTTTCCCTGTCCTGTCGTTTCTTTTTAAAAAATCGGCCAGCCGCAGTGATATAAATGTTAAGACGACCGCAACTGCGTTCGGCCTTCACTTCTACATCCATGCGGCTGGCCGGTCTCCTTAACCACTTGCTGACCGGGGTGTTTATGCCCCCTTCCTGGCCAGGCCATTTTTCAGTATTCAGCGCTGCGGTACTTTGACTGACATTTATTCTGTCATGGAACGCTGTACTGAAATTAATTTTATACCATTTTTTGGGGACAGATAGAGCTTTCTTTTGGTGGTATTTATTCACCACTGCGGGTTTTATTTTTTACTATATTAAGAAAACATTACTGAAAATTTTGAAGAAAAAAAAAGATTTTTTTACATTATGTTATAATACAATTATTATTGTCCGATTTTTTTGGTAAAATATAAAAGACGGGGTCACGTCGGGTAAATAGACACCAAACATGTCAAGCTTTAAAATTGCGCACACCGGAGAAATCGCAAAAAACTATCATAACCAAAATTGGCCATAGGCGACGCTTTAAAAGCTTTTACCGCTCATCAGTTTAGTGTTATCAGTGATTGATGGGGCTGGAATTATTACTCTCACTGCGACATTCGCAGTGATATGTAATATGTGCGGCATAATGGGCGCAATCGTCATTTTCGCACATATGCGCACCCGTTGCATGTTTGCATGTGTGTATGTATGGGTGGGGACATTAAAAAAAAATTTGTGGTTTAAAAAAAAAAAAATTTCATGTGTGAATTTTATTATTTTTTTTCAACTTCAATCTTTTCTTCCTATTTTTTTTTCCACTTAACTCTATTGCTATCACATAGAGGACTATGAAACCCTCTATGTGATAGCAAAGAGATGTGACAGGTCCTCTTTATGGAGACATCAGGAGTCTCCAAGACAACCTAATGTCACCTAGGGACCCCCAGAGAAGCTGATGAAGCAGAGATGCGGAAGTGATGTAATATACAGTACAGTATATCACTTCCGCGGAGGGGGGGCTGCGGACAGGAGGGGGGCCGCATAACTTGGCACGTTATACAAGCGATCCGCCGGCTCTAAAGCTGGCGGATCGTTTGTATGTAAACAGGCATCGCTGCCTGTTTTTAAATTCGGGCAGTTTCCCACTCGCGCGCAGTGCGCTCGAGTGGCCAGGGCCAACAGGACGTCTTTTGACGACCTGTTACATCCAGGAAGCTCCCAACCGGCCATTTAATTACAACGGCCGGCCGGGAGGCAGTTAGGGAGGCGCACAGAGCACACTCCTAAGAAGTCTCCATCTGCGCTCATTCTTCCTCCACGGCAGCACTGACTGGGAGGAATTCACGTATAGGCGCACTCTGCGCACTCTGCGCCTATACATAACTTCCTCCCAGTCAGTGCTGCTGCGGAGGAAGAATAGGCTTTGGCGGGGACTTTAGGCAGCCATTTTATATGATCAGCAGCAGAGCTTTTATCTCAGCAGGGCAGTGCTCCAGAGTGTTAAGAAATCTCAAGGTTAATGGCAGAGTTCTCTGCTCCTCAGACTGATACAATGGAAGGATATGAGACAGTATAGGAAGGGGGAAAGGTGCAGAAACAATGCACTGTGTTGCATTAGTTCTGTCACTGAAGAATAATTGTTGATGGTTGAGATGTGCATTTGGATTCAGACAAACTGCCAAATGAACATATTTCTGTAAATTCGGCAGTTCATCCGAATTGCTATATATTCTGGTATAAAGTAATTAGTTGTATGGGCGCCGTCATCTTGGTGCATCTGACGTCACGTAAGAAGACAGACTACCCTCTTGGGTGCAGGAAGATGGCAGCGCCCATTGTTTCTATGCGCGCATGAGTGCGTATGGAGGCGCTTGTTGCTTCCGAAACAGCATAATAATTAATTTTGTCCAAAACACATCTCCTATATTGTCATAAAGCTTTTGTTATCATCTTACTTTTTCATGAATACATCCATACTCACCCTCACTACACCAACACACACAGCTGTACTCACCCCCCACTACACCAACACACACATCTGTACTCACCCCCCACTACACCAACACACACATCCATACTCACCCCCCACTACACCAACACACACAGCTGTACTCACCCCCACTACAACAACAAACACATCCGTACTGCTTGTCATAAAGCTTTTGTTATCATCTTACTTTTTCATGAATACATCCATACTCACCCTCACTACACCAACACACACAGCTGTACTCACCCCCCACTACACCAACACACACATCTGTGCTCATTGCCATTACACCAACACCCACATCCGTACTCACTACCACTACACCAACACACATCTGTACTCACCCTCACTACACCAACACACATCTGAACTCACTGCCACTACACCAACACACACCTGTACTCGTCGCCATTACACCAACACACATCTGTACTCACCCTCACTACACCAACACACACAGCTGTACTCACCCCCCACTACACCAACACACACATCTGTACTCACCCCCCACTACACCAACACACACAGCTGTACTCACCCCCCACTACACCAACACACACATCTGTACTCACCCCTCACTACACCAACACACACAGCTGTACTCACCCTCACTACACCAACACACACATCTGTACTCACCCCTCACTACACCAACACAAACAGCTGTACTCGCCCCCCACTACACCAACACACACCTGTACTCACCCCCGTATACACCAACACAAACAGCTGTACTCGCCCCCCACTACACCAACACACACAGCTGTACTCACCCCCTACTACACCAACACACACAGCTGTACTCACCCCCGTATACACCAACACAAACAGCTGTACTCCCCCCCCACTACACCAACACACACATCTGTACTCACACTCACTACACCAACACACACAGCTGTACTCACCCCCCACTACACCAACACATACAGCTGTACTCACCCCCCACTACACCAACACACACATCTGTGCTCATTGCCATTACACCAACACCCACATCCGTACTCACTACCACTACACCAACACACATCTGTACTCACCCTCACTACACCAACACACATCTGAACTCACTGCCACTACACCAACACACACCTGTACTCGCCACCATTACACCGACACGCACCTGTGCTCGTCGCCATTACACCAACACACATCTGTACTCACCACCAATACACCAGCATATACATCCGTACCCACTGCCACTACACCAATACATACATCCTTACTCACCCCCACTACTCCAACACCCACATTCGTACTAATCTCCACTACACCAACAAACACATTCATATCTATCTCCACTACACCAACACATACATCTGTACTCACCGCCATAACACCAACACACACTCCTCTACTCCATCTGTTCTATTGGGGAACATTTCCTTCACTTCCTGTCCCAAAGGCACAACAGAAACTGACAGGTAATTCTCTCCAAATTGAAGGGGAAAAGTGCCAAAACCCTTGTTCGTCCACCATCATTTTAGGGTCCTCACAGGACCCCTGTCTCAAGGTCACAGACAACCTTATGATAAGAGGTCCTGTGAGGACCCAAAACATCAGTGAAGGAACATGGTTTTTGCATGTCTTGTTAAACCCTCAATAGACAACTAAGGGTTACTATGGGGTGCTGACTTTTTCGATTTTAAAACCTAACAGGAGTCCTAATGCTTCTTCAGCCCATCTGAAATTATTTTAAAAAGGTTTGGACTAGAAATGCACATTAACAAATAATCTCTTTGACTCTACAACAGGTCCAATCAGCTATTCATTACATTATTATGCATGTAATTTTTTCACACACGTTCACAGTCAGGTAATTACTGTGACTCAAATGATCTTTCATGCCTGTCTTTGTGAACCTGACATAATGGGAACTCACGCTGACAGATCTTACTGTTAAAAGCCCCCGGTGTTATCTAAGAGCTGGTATTTGTTGGATTAGTTCATATAAAACAATGCTTAATTGCCATATCCCAAGAATGCCACCAACTTCTACAGTGGAGTATGGATCTCAAATGTACAAAACTAATTAGTGAACCAAATAAGGGAAGAAGGAAAATGAATGAGAGAGGGCCTATATCGCTCTCCCTACTCAACATAGTTATAAATCAACAGTTGTCATGTATTCTCTTGGGAGCTCTGTCCATATAATAGACACGTTAGTAAAATCTAAAAGGTTAAACAAGGTAATTGATATAGATATTAAGACCCTGATGAGTCCAAACCTGTGACACACCATTAATAATACATATATATTAAGCAAATAAATAACTTTACACAGTTGTAACCCTCCACCCTCCCCTCCACATCCTAGGTGAGAATGATGTGGCGTTTACTGATGAAGCCTCCTGGGATATGCTCATCACATATCTGGGGAGGCTTTAGCTTCACAGCAGTGGCCATATGGGGAAAGACCTGGGGCATGTGATCAGGAGGCCAGCTGCCTCAACCAGTAAGAGACAATCAACTTTCGATGACTTAAAAGGGCAGGTTCACACCATTTTCCAGACCAGATCTGGTCCGGAAAACGGTGTGAACCTGCCCGCACTTGCAGTGCATTCCAGACCAGAAAAAATTAGACATGCAGTATTTTTCTGGCCTGGTCTGGAACGGACTGCGCTGGTGTGAACAGAGGCCAGAAATAGCATAGGGATACATTAGGATGCATTTTGGGTCCGGAAACAATCAGGTGTGGTCTGGAGATGGTCTGGATGTGGTGTGAATGGGCCCTTAGATAGTGCCATGGGACCCGTTGTGTGGCAGCATAGTGGCAGATCACAGCAGGACAATGCTGGATTTCTTCGGTGGGTGGGTGGGTGAGTATGTATTTTTAGCATAAAAGCTAAGCATGGACTAACAAAAAATAACACAGTGGGGCATGGGGGTTGAAGTAAATACCCTAATGCATAAGGTCCCATTCATTCAATACTGGATAAAACTTTGAGCCGTATATACATCTTCCTGATGGTATTAAACTCTGTAAGAACGAGATCCTCTGCTTCCACAGCGGAAACTGTATAAATATGTAAAATATCCCATGGACAAATCAATTCAAAGCTCAGCAGGTCAACTGAATTGGTTAGTATAAATAATGTGTCTAAGGCACATAACCATGTAACATTGATTGGTCCTCTCACATGGAGATACTTACAAGGAAACTGATATATGCATTGTGACTATGATAAGTTGAAACCTATGATATACAATAAGTAATACATATACTGTATATATTAAGCAAAAATAATATTTAACCCTAGAGACAAAATATAACAAGATGCATACATATGTATGTAATGAATACACTAATGTACAAGACTTCTGATGATTTTGGATTGTGTATAAAGAACGAGATATGAAGCACTGAAGTAGTGAAGTACTGAAGTTCCGCATTGTAAACTGTATAAATATGTAGAATGTCCCATGGACAAATCAATTCTAGGCTCAGCAAGTCAACTAATATGGGTTATACATATTGTGTCTAAGACATGTAGCCGTGCAACATGGATTGGTCTTCTCACATAGAGATATTTACAGTCCAATCTGATACACTACCGTATAATACTATTCCTCCATCTTCCACCTTCTCTTGTACTCAGAGAGAAAAAATGCTTCCCATAGTGTAGTATGTCAGAATAAATTTACAGACATTCCTCATTTACCGACTTACCTGTTTTGCGACCACTCGCACTTACGACCGACCTCCGACCTTACGTGCAGCGTGGCAGCGGCAGTGTGACGTCTCGCCGGCAGAAGTGATGTCCTCCGTTCTTCACTGCGGGTCTCGGTAAGTATTTTATTGCCCGATGTACAGTACACTGTTCAGTATTGTACATCTGCAACACTATACAGTACTGTACTTATGCAGTACAGCACTGTATAGAGTTCCTCACTTAACAACCAATTCGTTTAACAACCTGGTCGTAGGAATGGAACTCGGTCGTTAAGTGAGGAATACCTGTATTTAAAATGATTAAAATGAGGCGACGGTCTGCAGAGGAAGTCAATAGTGATGAAATGCATCAGGTGGGCGGATCCATGCAAGCATTACGATCATAGAGACAGGAGCTCCAGTGGACACAAGTCATGTGCAATTGCCTTATTTTAATTGTAAGTGCATTTTAATCATGTTAAATACATTTGTTCTGACATACTACACTATGGGAAGCATTTGTTCTCTCTCTGAGTACAAGAGAAGGTGGAAGAGTGAGGAATAGTATTATACGGTTTTGGAAAGATAAGCCAGGGTTGGGAGGTATCTACCCCAATTTATTGTCAAATCAAAAAACGAAGGAAAGGATTTGGTTCTATATATATCAACAAAGCGCTAATTGTCCATCTGAAATATGGTAAGCAATAGGAGTCGGTGAGTGCGGCCAGATCTTATCTTTGAGCACGGTGGAGAGCACTGATTCACTAATTGTTTATGCATTCACAGACGTGGTGTGGATTATAAAAGTTGGAAGATATATCTTCACATATTTCAAGGACTTTATTGTATTTTTAGAAGTAATTGACTTCACATGTGGTTATGTAGATTAATGAGGGAGTTGTACATCACTTGTGAGATTGAATACAGGACTTTCTATATGTACACATTCTATGAGATGTACTAGCACAAGTATGTGTTTTTTGTTATTCACATTTTTTTAAATGTTTCTTATGGCTTATAGTGTATAGACCATTAGACCAAGAGTTGGTTTTTTAACACTATTAACACAGGCATTGTGCAACACAGGTGTTTGTGGATAACACAAAATTATATAATCGCTTTGTGATCATTTCACAATTTATAACATTTTTCTCACATTTTAGGCATTTATTTTGAGTTTGAAGCACAGTGCTATTTTATTTTTTCCTATTTTGGGTGTACTCACCTATTAAGCACAGCTGCTTTTACAGTGTTATTTGATTCCTAGCACAATTTTTTTCTATCTAATATTGTTACAGTCTATGTGTTTATATTTGAGGATTTACCTCCTAATGGATAAACCGAAAGACTGCAAGATGATGAATATTTGTATAGGGGCTCTCATTGTTCTAAGAACTTTCAGCTACCAGATCAGCTTCAGTCTTTGCATGACTTTTTATGAGAAGTGGTCTGACTCAGAGGGTATAGGATAGGTCTATAAATATTTCCATGTGAGAAGACCAATCCATGTTACGTGGCTACATGTCTTAGACACAATCTTTATATTACAATTTAGTTGACTTTTAGCTGAGCTTTGAATTGATTTGTCCATGGGATAGTCTACATATTTATACAGTCTCTACTCATACATAGTTCAATATCATCACAAAACAAGTACAATCGGCTCAATGTTTTAGTCAGTATTGAATGACTGGGATCCTATTCATTGGGGTAATACGTGCATATGTATGTATCCTATTACATCTTGTCGCTTGGGATAATTATTCTATTTGCTTAAAGTGACATTAAAGCCAAATGTTTGCTAGCAGTAGATATAGGCAAAAAAAACGGAGGGTTTAGAACCCCTTTAATATATATGTATTATTTACTGTGTGTCACAATACTGAACATGTCATAGTCATCAATCAAAGTCCAAATCCCATTCCCACTGCCATGGTCTCAAAACCACAAGGTATATGTGGTGCCCAGGTGACCACACGGATGGCGCCGTGCAAAACACTAATAGTAAATAAAAGTAATTCATCGGCACACACTTGAAGGGTTTTTAAAGTATTAATATGTTTATTCAATACCCAATGTCACATACTGTCATACGGTGCTAACGTTTTGGGTCCGCACAGGGATCCTTCATCACTGTCACTCTGATGAAGGATCCCTGTGCGGACCCGAAATGTTAGCACCGTATGACAGTATGTGACATTGGGTATTGAATAAACATATCAATACAATAAAAACCCTTCAAATGTGTGCCGGTGAATTACTTTTATTTACTAATAGTCATCAATCAATTAATCAATCAATATCAGTTATATTGTGTAACCTTTTAGACCAAACTAATGTGTTAGTTATATAGATAGATATACTGTATGTCTCCCAGGATATTACATTACAATTGTTGGTTTTTAATATTGATGGGCTGACAAAATGAGATAGCCCTTCTTTTAGGGACACTAATAATTAGGGACATTATTATTAAACAATATTAATAAATTTATTTTTCTGATATTCAGAGTGTGATTCATCTCTCATACATTTTTCCTTTTTTCCCTAACTTGGGTATTATTTGTTAGAGTACAACTGAGTTTTCTGAGGTTGGTTACTTTTAAACAGAGGACCCATGTTATTATTATTTTCTTTTTATGAAACTTTGATTTTTATTGACTATAGATTGTTTAGGACAGATGTACAAAGATCAGATATCGCCAAGGGATACATATAACATTAACAAGATAGTGGGGCAAACCTCATGCATAACATATCATCATAATGTTGTGAATGTTTTCCCTTGGTATGCCCAATACTGAACAATAAATTAAGTTGATGCAAGTAAGGTATCATTAATGTATAGAACCTTAACAATGAATGGAGGGTAAGGAGAGGAAATGAAGGGAGAGGGGAAAAGGTAAGGAAGAACAAGTAATGTAGCGTAGTAGGTAACCTAACTTGAGTGCATTATACAGTACCATTTGCAACAACATATAGAAAGAATGGGGTTTTGTTGAGAGGTATAACACCAACACTTGATTCAATTGATATAAAAAATATTTATTTTACACATATACAGCATAAAACCATGTATACATTACATTGAATACAACCTAAATCGAATAACATTTTAGGCAGAAATTAAAAAACAAATTGCATCCTAGCTCCAATTCATCTTGTTAGGCATTATATTCAGTAGGGAATTCCATGTATCCAGTCCCTACGCGTTTCGCATATTGCTTCCTCAGGGGAACATGGATCTATCTAATAAGAAATGTATATGTATTTAATCTTAAATTAATTCATCTAAGTGATACAGTACAAAAATCAATTTTGAAGTCTACACACCAGAAAGAACTGTGCTCTTGATGGCTCCGCCGGACAGAGGGACACCCATCACCATCGTCACCCCCACACCCAAACACCTCTCACTTACCACCCAATGGGATTCCCAGATGCAAACAGGATTCCCCAGATCGAGTGTTAAATTTACCATCAATCAGAACCAGAAAGGGATTACATTTTTAGATGTTATCATTGCGATAAGGGATGATAACTATCTCATGACTAGATTATATCGAAAAGAGACAGCGGGAAATTCCATTCTGCATGCTGCTAGCTCACACCCCCGTTTTCTAAAGAACAATCTCCCATACAGTCAATACCTGCGAATAAAACGGAACTGCTCAATGGATAGTGACTTCCAAAGAGAGGCGAGGGCGTTGCAAATTCGCTTGTTAGAAAGGGGCTATAGCAAAAAAGTACTCATAAATGCCTACACCGTGTACAAAAGAAAGACAGAGCCCAAATACTATATGGAAATAAAAAATCTGTGTTCCCCTGAGGAAGCAATATGCGAAACGCGTAGGGACTGGATACATGGAATTCCCTACTGAATATAATGCCTAACAAGATGAATTGGAGCTAGGATGCAATTTGTTTTTTAATTTCTGCCTAAAATGTTATTCGATTTAGGTTGTATTCAATGTAATGTATACATGGTTTTATGCGGTATATGTGTAAAATAAATATTTTTTATATCAATTGAATCAAGTGTTGGTGTTATACCTCTCAACAAAACCCCATTCTTTCTATATGTTGTTGCAAATGGTATAACCTAAAAAAAGGGGGAGAGGTTGCACCCGGAGACCACTGAGGCATCAATTCACTATTGTACTTGCATTATACAGTACATCTGAGAACAGGGTCATGTACCTTGGTCTTGCAAGTATTAATGCATATAAGCATAGTCATTGGCTTAAGAATAGCCATAGCAACCCATATGGCTGCTATGGGGCCTGGGGTAGGAGGGGTCCCCATTAGGGGGGCTGATTAGGAAAACTAAACCGTGAGGTTTTTAGTATAGAAGGGTTGAAGTCAGACTTCGGGAACCTCTAGTCACAGATCCCCCTCTGAGCAGTAGAAGCATTTACTTATCTATCTTAGCAGTGTAGATTTATTGCCCTCTGAACCTCTGCTACTGACTTAAATTAACCCCGTATGCCTAATGCAGTCAGAAATCCCAGAGTGTCACTGCTATTAAAACCTTATAGGAGGGCTGAGGTTTGTGGTCCTAAAAAAAAAAATGTAATGAAACTGAAGTTTACTTTCAAAGAATTTTATTATTTTCAAAAGATAAACGCAAACACAGGCCGTACCGATAGATGAAGTAATATCAAAATTATATCGCAAATGCATTCATAAAATATACAATGAAGAACAGAAGTACCAGGAGAAAACAACAAAGAAGAAGAGAGCAGAGAAAGGAAAATAGAAGGAGAAAATGCGGAGAACGGGAAGAGGCCAAGACCGTTGTTGTCGAAATTCAGGTTACCGTCCCATGGTTAACATATTGCATCCAGGGATCCCACATAAGATCGAATTTCAGAAAATGGGAAATTTTATGGAATCTGAACAGTTCAGAATGAGGCATTTGTAAACTTTCTTATCAATAGGAAAGAGTTAAAGGTTCCCCTAGTTTAAAATATTGACCGATCCTGCACAGTCCTTTATCCTGCAACCATTAAAATAGTTTAGGTTGTAGAATGGGAGGGAAGAGCGGATGACGAAGAATCAGAGCCAGGGGAATATGTGGAGAAGATAATGTGTGAGATTGCCGTATCCGATTCCAAAGGCCTAAAAAATGTGAAAGGTAGGGCCAAAATTGCAGGTCTCTTTCGAGAGGGTGGCCATTTTAGAAGGTCCAGTGGTAGATCGTTGGCAGCAGCAGCGTCCATAGATACCCAATCAGGCAATTCCCTTTGGAAGTAAACAGATGGTAGTTGAACTATGCGTGATGCATAAAAATAATAGGAGAGATTAGGAAGCCTGAGGCCTCCGTTATTCCTTGAACAGAATAGGGTAGTTCTGGGTAATCGGTGACCCTTTCCACCCCATATAAAGGATATGAGGCTAGATTGGAAAGATTGTACATCTGTACGGGGTACACCTATGGGCAACATGTCTGTGAAGGTTCTCATTCATCCAGGTCATTGTATATCTGTAAAAAAATAAGTCAAGGCAACTTTCGAGATCACACAAATACAAAAATCACACAAATACAGCAAGTTCAGTTGCCTTGACTTTTTTTTTACAGATATACCTATGGACAACGCTCTAAAAAGATACAACATTTTTGGTAGAAGGGTCATTTTGATCGCATTTATTCTCCCGAGATGATATGAGGACTACCTATCCAAATCATCCCATAGTTTTCAAAAGAGAGGAGGGTAATTTGCTCGATAAAGAGAATCAAAACAGGAGGTAAGAATGATACCAAGAGAAAGGGAAAGCATTTTGAAGTCTATCAAGAAGATCCTGAGATAGATTAATATTCAAGGCCAAAGATTTAGACGTGCTGACGCATAATTCGGATATATCAGCAAAGTTATCAAGGGTATGTAGAACATTAGAGATAGTGGTTAATGGAGAAGTGAAGAACAGTAATAGATCGTCAGCAAATAATACACATTTATGTTCCCTATCCCCACAGGAAACTTCCTTAATGTTTATATTTTCCCTGATAGTGATTGCAAGAGGTTCTATTGCAATGAAAGTGGAGTTTAAAGAAGTTTGCATCAGGGTAAAGAGCAAATGTAAGCAAGAGCAATATTAATTTGATCATACTATAAAATATAATTATGGTGATTTATTATTATTATTAGTTTTAGTGTTACTATGACTCTTATCCCCAGCACTGCTCCCTAGTAGTGTACTGACTATGCTGACAGCTCTCCTGCTCCCTATACTTGGTACATACTTCATATCAAGATAAATGACACATATTGTCACAGTTGACACTGCCAGCTTGTACAGAGAGGGTTAGCCGGGGGCCCATGGTGTTGCTGTGGGGCCCCATGATTTGTAGTTATGCCTTGGCATAGTGAACTGAGATAGAGCCATTTCACACAGGCAATTTGATCAGGTCCGTCTGTCAGTTTTTCAGGCACACCTGATTGAAAGCCCAGTATCAGTCTATGGGCAGCCAGATCTAAACTGATGTGCGTCTGTTTATATCCGATTACCCCCAACTCTAATCAGGTCCAGAAAACCAAACGGAACAGAGTTACGTTTTGGTGGACTTGCTTGTGGTGGATGGGGGGTAATCTGATGTAAACAGGCACATGCCCTCTTACATCTGACTCCACATTGACCAACATGGATCCGGTATTTCAGTTGGATGGACACGGATGACACAATGGTGATATCCATTCCAAACTGTGCCGATCAGCATGGGATCCATACACGGATGTAGGAGGAAGGATGTCCTGATTTCCCTATATACAGTAGGTCTGTAGTTAGAGGGATCACTAGCAGGAGGAAGGAAGGTCCTGTTTCCTCTATATAGATATTTAGATGTTACTAGAGTGCAAAGGTGGACCAATTATTATCGAATTCAGGAGCCAGTCCCTTAAATCCAAGAGCCAGCAGGATTTTTTTTTTTCTGGAGCCAGCTCCATTGACAACAGCTAGAGGCAACCTCAAACCTTAGGCACCAGCTGTGATTACTATGGAGCACTGGCTTTCTGGCTCCTGGGATTTGTCCAGCCCTGACATAGAGAGATGTGGACCTGAACTATTCTCCTTGCAGTATTCGACCAATGCAACAATCGGGTGCTTTCAGTGACTGCGGCTGATGGCACCGTGCACTCAATTTTCACACATTTATTTGTGGAAGATGACTAGTAAGATTTATTTGATGTTTAGGGCAGGGGCGTATCTGCCGCAAGGCAAACAAGGCATTTGCCTCAGGTGGCAGATTCCAAGGGAGCGGCAAAAATGCCGGGGTCTCAAAGTACCAGCCCACGAGCCGGTACTATGTGACCCGCAGCCAGCTCAGAAGTCAGCTACGCGGTCACGGACCGCAAACCTGACTTGCGGGAGCAGCTACACGGTCTGCATCTTTTGTCGATCGTGTAGCTGAGTCTGCGCCGGCCCTCGGATCCTTTCGGACAGCGCTCTTTCAGTGAATGCTGGCCGAAAGGATTGGGCAGGATCGACCACCGGGACAGACGTGCCGCCTCACAGCTTCCTCCCTGCAACAAGATAAGCAGGAGATGGGGCTCTAGATTGTATTTTAGGTGCGGGGGAAGGGGGGACTGGGAATTATTTTAAATGTGTGTGGGGGGACACAGACTGGGGTTGTTTTTAGGGCTGTGGAAATTAACGATTAATCCCTCGATTAATCGTTAATTTTTTTGATCGATCAAAATTATTTTGATCGATACTCATCTCTCCGCCGGCTTCCGGGAGTTCCTCCCCCTTCCCCAAGTGGCTCTGTCGGCCAATTCTAGTCTTGGAGCTCATAAGTATCGGTATATGTACTCGTACTTGTACCGAGTACTGTACTTGGTATCTGTGCAACCCTAATATATATACACATATATATACACATATATATATGTATTGTTAATGTGTGGGGGGTTTTTTACAAGTGGCAGCTGTCACCTAAGTTAATGATCAGGTGACAACAGTTGCATGTAAACAACTGCACAGCGCATGTGATGATACGTGATATGTTTACATTCGGTTAGGAATCAATCACTCTCCCTGGACGCAATGATTGTTCATCCACGGATCAAGCGAGAGTGTTTTCTGACCGCATGTCATTATATCACGTATCATTACATGCAGTGTGCAGGCGTTTACACTGAACTGCTGTCACCTGATCATTAACTTGAATGGGTGATAGCTACAGCGTGTAAACACCTGATTAGGGATATCTGCTGCAGTAAAACGCAAGTTTCTGATGCAGGAATCGCTAATCGCAGGATCTGTGGTGGGCTTTGCAGAATCCATAGGGGGCTCTGCAGCCTACAAAGCCCACTACAAAACCTGCAGAGCCCACCTGAGACCACAGTCGGGTGGGGTAAATTTAGTGTGTGGGGGGGCGCCGAGTTTTGTCTTGCCTAGGGCAGCCCCAAACCAGAAGACACCACTGGTTTAGGGGCCACGCAGGGTCCCTTCTTCAAGGCCACATTGTCACAACCATGAGGAAGGGACCCCGCATGGCCCCAAAACTTCAAAACAATGTGTGAGAATTGCATCGAAGTTCTGGTGACGTCCCAAGCGTCCAATTAGTAAACAGCAAAAAAACAAACATCATTATACACCCCCTTTAAGTGTGTGGAAATATTTGTGTTGCCAGTATCATTCCCAGGTTATCTGGCAGATATTAATAACCAGCCGCGTTATCACAGTTTACTATCGCACAGTGTAGGATTAGTCACCACTTTGAGAAGAACACAAATGTTGTTTGCACATGGATCAATCGTATTTCTTGGAGTCGGCAAGCTCCATAGCAACTCATTGTGTTCCCACACTGTCAACGGTTCTCATTATCTACAGCTTTTAATCGAGACAACTATTTAATCACTTAATCTGTTTAATAATTAAACTGTAATAGCTTCCTGAATAAAATATGTAGTTCCCTCTTCCTGTGTGAAATTCTCATTGGAGGTATACCTGAGAATTTAATATTACTTCATAGCTCTTAGCTGCAAGCCACTAAAGTTGGAGAACATTGTGCAATAATCTGTACTTGTCCCTAGACCTGGTGACCAACCTGCAGCCCTGGGGCCACCAACTGTAGGACCCCTGTAGGATCCAACTGTAGGACCCCTGAAGACAGTAGAGGGTTATTCACTATGGAGCCGAAGCATACAGCCATAGCTTCGGCTGATCCTTCGGCTCTCTTTGGCCTCTGGAGCCCTTGTTTTTCTTCTGCCGGCATCTTTTCCTGTGTTTTTTTATTATTTTTAATGTTCTCTTTTTTTTTGTTCTTTTCTTTACACTATTTAAATTTTTTTTGTTTTCCTACATTTTAAAACAAATTTTTTTTTTCATATCAACATTTTTTTTTTTTTATATTCCAACAGTACATTAAACAAATAAACAATTGCATTTTAACCACATACATATACGCAATAAAAAAATAAATAAATAATAACTTAACATTCACAATATCCTACCTCTACAGTCTTCCAATCCCCCAGAGAGAAAAAAAAAAAAAAGAAAAAGGTGTATTTTATCTTCCCATATCTTGTGTCAAATTCGACAAGGGTTAAATCCCTTAAATTTTTATTGTGCCATCTTTCTCCTTGTGGGGTGTCCTCTTTTATTATTTTTAAAACTATATTTTATATGCACGTACGTATATATGTGCGTCCCCCTCTACCTTCCTAAAACTAATCATAAGTACGTTAATCCTCTAAAAAACTATATCTTTGTGTAAGTGTCCTTAGCAGTGCCAGACCTGCCATATAGCAGGTATAATTAGTATGCCCTCTTATCCTATACCTGGGGTCAAATAGAGGAGAGAGAGGGAGAGGAAAAAAAAAGGGCCAAATTCTTATTGTGCCACTTGGCCCCTTCTATTAAATATTATTATTAAACTGTGATTTACTTTATATCGTGATCAATGTGAAGTCAATAATAATTTTGTAAAAAAAAAAAAATATATTTACACTATTTAATTTTGTTTTTGTTTTCCTACATTTTAAAACAATTTGTAAACTTTTTTTTTCTTTTTTTAAATTTATTTCACTTATTTTCTATTCTGCCCGGTACCTCGGATTTACCGAGCAGAATAGCCGAGCCGACTGCCGCTTGGCGGCATTCAGCTATTCACTTACTGCAATTATGCCCCTATGACAATAGGGGTGAACGTCAGCGAGTGAACAGATGTTGGATCGGCTGAGCCGAACTCCTTCTGCACTTCAGAGCATGTTTGGCGCTGAAAGGCCGATGTACGGCTGAAATCAGCTGTACAAGCCAGAAGTGAATAGCCGAACAGCGCTCGGCTCACTTCACTTTGGCTGGGTTATTCACTCAGCTGCCTCAGCAGCTTTGTGAATAGCCCCCAGTAGTCTGTTTTTCTTACCTAGGGGTTTCCTCTGCTCAGTAAAGGAAAAATATTCTTTGGATTGGATTCTAGTAGTTATATGGCTTGGTTCATTTCCTTCACATGCTTTCTTTTTTTCTGTGCTGTGTCCTTTTTCCCCTCTGATCTTTTAGAATTGATTTATCAGGGAGAAATATTGACTGTGACACAAGTCATTTTTAGGAGGTCTGTCGGGAGCACCAATGTGCTAGCATTGGTTTGTAAAGAGCTGTAATGGCCGTTGTCTCTAGAAGTCTCCTGTTGGGTGTCTCCAGTCCATGACTGTCTCCCTAGGTATGTTCCCAACATATGTCCCCAACAAGAGTTGTTCTCCAACAACTCTTATAGTATGTCTATAGGGTGTTTCTTAAAGTGTCCAAACCTTTTACTTTCTAACCTGCTCTCGAAAACTAACAGCTGAGACCAAGCAGCCTTTGGGCCCATGTGATGGGCTTTTCTTCAAGTCAGAACTGGTTCCCTACCATTCAAATCAAGGGAAATGCAAAAGTTGATGAGGCTTAGGAGGAAGTCAACTGCAGGTCAGAAGGAGGTCAACTGCAGACCAAATGAACCAGTCAAGGAACTCTATAGGTTGAACTCGATGGACCTGTGTCTTTTTTTAACTTGACTAACTATGTAACTATGTCACTCTGAATGATCTCAGGAGCCCTTCAAACTGGAATTCACCTGAAAGCACACTGAATTCATCCATCCGCAGAAGGCCTAAGCTCATTTTCACAGGCCCTTCAGAATCACCAATCCTGTTCCAAATGGAATGTTTTATAATCATATAACCTATAATTGTTGTGTCTTTGTTACCACATGGATCCTCCCTGTTTACTTAGCAGCTGTTCAATGCAGGTCACTTGACCACAGTAGTTATAAACATGACCTACAAGTCAACTCAATGTATTATATGCCGCTGAATAGCAGGCTGACACTGTGTACACATCCATCCTCTCTTATCTCTATGACAAGTGATATTACTTCGTGAGAAGCAATAGATGCTTTCACACAAAGTACATTTTCTTACTGGGAAACGATTGTATTTATTAAGCTGAACACCAGGCAAGCAGCTAATTACATAGAAACATGGAAGAGTGAGGTCATAAAAAGACCAAGTGGTCCACTGAGTCTGCCCCTTTTTTTAATTCTTTTTTTGTAATCTTTGTTTCTTAGTATAAATTAGTATATTTGTTTCTTAGTATAGATCTATGTTGGTCCCAAGCATGTTTAAATGCACTTACTGTTGACTGACTCACGTACGTTTGATAAAAGTTAATTCCAAGCACCAACTACTCTCTTAGTACAATAATACAGTCTAAGGATAGTTCTGAACTTTCCTCCCACTAGTTGTGGGTGATGTCCCCATGTTCTTGATCTTAGCTACGTGTTGCAAATATTGCCCTCCTGAACCTTATTCATACCCTTAAAACAGATCTATGGGATTTTGAAAAGTTAACCCTTGCAATGGAGCTACCCCCACACTGCAAGGGTTAACTGCTTTAACTGCCTGTTTTGTTCTAGGGACCTGAATAAGGAAGATACACTCACCTGATTCTTGATCCTGTGCCAGTGACCACTAACCTCCTTCACCCTCTACTCTGGCTGTGCGTATTCCCTTGGCGTCCTCACGTCTAATGCAAGTGAATGGACCTTGCAAAGACGTGATGATGTAATTTTAGGCCTCATTTAAGGCCTGAAAATTGCTTGAAGCCCCTCCAAATTATACATTTTCTGAAAGTAGAGACCCCGGAGAATAAAATGGTGTCATGTGCAAAAAATGTTTTATGTCACATGATATTAGCACAGCAGTTTATCGAACCCAAAATTTCTGGCCACAGTAGCCAGGGAATGACAGCTCAGAAACTGGAAGTGATGGAATCCTTATTGCCTCCTGGTTAGTTTACCAGGAGGCAATCGGATCCTTCAACCACTGCCAACACTTACCGAGGCCATGCTGGGTCCGCAGGAGGGCCAACAGAAACCAGGATGCATATCGGTGTGGGGCGGAGGGGTGGCGCCTTTGGGGGTATAGAAGCCGAAAGTCAGCTGATAAACACACTACTGGCTGCTATAACAGATAGGAATCTGTTTACAGCTCCCTGCTGCCATGGACCTAGTACCTACATCCGTGGTAGCAAAAGGGTTCATGTGTATAAAAGTTTCAATCATGTCTCCTCTTTCCCTTCTTTCCTCAAGACTGTACATTCAGTTCCTGCAGTCCCTCCCGGTATGTTTTATTCCTCAGACCTTTGGCCATTTTTGCCTGTCTCTGGACTTATTCTATATTATCTAAATCTCTTTGTAAGTAAGGTCCCCAGAAGTGGACACAGTAGAGTTGGTGAGGTCTGAAAGTATACCATTGTATGGCTGTTCCTCCTCAATGTAGGTGTTCAGTGATGGACACTGGCCTCTGAAAACTGGTGCAGCTGCAGTGGTGCTGGGCAGGCACTCGCTCCTTACCCTCCTTTGGCCCCTCGCTTTGTGTCAACTTATAGAAAGGGCATACTATAGACACTACTATATACACTTATAAATATGACATAAGGCCCTAAACTCCCAGCTGCAGCTGTTCTATGCTATTCTATAGGGATGCACCGATACCACTTTTTTAAGGCCGAGTACGAGTACCAATACTTTTTTTCAAGTACTCGCCGATACCAATTACCGCTACTTTTTCTTAAATCGACAGGTCACATTTTTTCTAAAGCAATACAAAATCATGATTTTAGGTCAGTTTCTTAATATTATGAAGAACATGAACACTCTGTAGTGTGGCACAGCTATATCCAATTCTGCATACCTGGCTTTATATTATAAAGTTCTTATAATATAAAGCCAGGTATGCAGAATTGGATACAGCTGATCACATGTCCAGACTCCAGAACAGTGTATTATTGTATAGTGTGGCACAGCTATATCCAATTCTGCATACCTGGCTTTATATTATAAAGTTCTTATAATATAAAGCCAGGTATGCAGAATTGGATACAGCTGATCACATGTCCAGACTCCAGAACAGTGTATTATTGTATAGTGTGGCACAGCTATATCCAATTCTGCATACCTGGCTTTATATTATAAAGTTCTTATAATATAAAGCCAGGTATGCAGAATTGGATACAGCTGATCACATGTCCAGACTCCAGAACAGTGTATTATTGTATAGTGTGGCACAGCTATATCCAATTCTGTGTAACTGGCTTTATATTATTATTACAATTTCTTGCAGAATTGGATATAGCTGTGCCACACTGTGTTCTGGTCTGCAGTCTGGACATGTGCTCATCTATTTTCACCACTAGGGGGATACAAGCCTTAGTTAGCAATATCTACATAGTTATTTTCTTTTTTTTAAATAATATATGCCGGTAAACAGCATTTTTGTGCCCAGCCCCATGAGGTGCGGCAGTACTAACCTGCTGTGTCGTCTTCTCCGTCAGGAGTGACTGGTGAGGAAACCTGTCATTCATCCAATCGGCTTGGTCCCTGAAGATGGCGGACGTGGCACAGGTACTCGTTTTTTGTATCGGAGTGTTTGCATGAGTGTTTGCAAATACTCGTTATCGCCGCCGATACCGATGCTTGTATCGGTATCGGTGCATCCCTACTATTCTAGGTTAAATGTATTGACTTAGCCATGCAAATAGTTGGGGTAGTAAAGAGGAAGCAGGCCCAAAATATGCACCAGGACCTATCCGTTTGTAGCTATACTACTCCAGTAAACGGGAAGCGGGTCCAAAGTATGCAAAAGATTTAGTGAGTAGAGAGATGACCTTATTAGACTCCCACTGCTCCATCACTGGCCAACCAGCAGAGAAAACACCACCGTATTCTTTCTACGGTCTAAAACTGTAACAGGGTCATTGATGTCATCTGCTTGGCTGTACAGCCTAGTAGAACCGTGTAAATCTCAAGACTGGATGGACAGAAATACAAATCTGTTAGCAGGTAAAACAGCTCTCATATATGTATTCAGAGCCATCCTTATAATGAGGCAGTTGCCTCAGGTGGCATCTCATTGGGGGGCGGCCAGGGGTTGGGGGGACGGCAGGGAGGCAGGTACAGCAGTGCCCCTTTTGCTAAGATGCTCTGCTCACTGACATCACCAGTTGCCAGGAGCTGAGTAGGACACTCTGGCTTGCATCCCATTGAGCTCCAGGCAACCAGTGAGCTTGATGGGACACTGGACAGAGCTGCTCCACACCCCCCAGGGATGACAAGTGAACCAGTGAGTGACCATTCCCTGTCAGCACTCTCCACAAAAAAAACCAAATCCCCCCCCCCCCCCAACCAAAGTTGCCCCATGCAGCGATTACCATGTGGACGGCCTTGTATGTATTTTGTCTGAGTAGTTTACTGTTTGTGTGGAGTTCAGCTTTAAATGCAACAAATGAGCATGTGACATGAGGGATCCTTGAAGAATCCTCCAAAATCAGCCACCTTATCTGGTATTTGTATAAAATCAAGCTTTATTGTGCTTCATCCCACATAACTAGGGTTGCCCTCTGTCCAGGATTCACCCGGACAGTCCGGGTTTTGAATGCTGTGTCCGGGTTTCATGGCAGCAGAAACCCAGACACAAGATGTCAGGCAAGGGGCAGGGCTACACTTGTTCGATACCACACACAACCAGGAAGTCCTGAAGTTTTACTCACAAACGTGTGAGCGGCCAATTCTACTGATTTTAATTGTAAGTGGCTACTTTTTTTTGTTTAATAAAACGTTTATTTAACTACACCATGAGGAGTTCTTGTCCCTTTTGTATTTTCGTGTTGAAATACTGATCCATGCGATGAGAACGGGACGGCTGTAGGATCACCAACTGTCATCTCTCTCTGCATTTAAATATCTTGGTCTGGTGAGTGCGCACCCCAGAGGGGACTTAGATGTGGACACTTCGGTGTGGGATTTGGTATATAAACTGGAAATTCTCAATCATTTTGGACTCACAAATGAAGAGTTTTTTGGATTCACGTTTAATCATTAATTATGGATTTTTGAACCCACTTTGAATCACCTTTGGACTCACTTTGTTATATATTACCTTGATTGATATATTTGAGATTGTTTTCATTTGAGTTTTTTTACATGAGATTTTTTATATGTTTTTTTCATATATCTGATGCACTACTGTTTTGGTTTAGCAATTTAATTGATTTAATTTTATGCATATTGGCACGAGTTGAGATTTATGTTCACTATTTTTTGATGTTTATAATTTTGCCAACACAACATTTAACTCACTTATTGGTGACCCCGAGCGCTGCACACCTAGCTACATATCATTTGACCCCAGTGTCTTAAAGTACAGCAGCTCCTACATATATATTTATATTTTAATTTAAATTTAAATTTTAAATTTGATATTTACATATTTTACAATTAATTAATTATAAAGATTTATTTAATATAAGCGTCCTTAGTTATCCATAAGCGCGGATTATACATATTTCACAAGATGTCCGGCAGACAGAGGCAACCACAATTAAGATAGGGGCTACTGGCCCCCCACTGAAAAGAGTCTCAATTGTGATATTTACATATGAATAAGCCGCACTCATTCTCCAAAATAAATGTCCGCGCGTCGCTAGAGTGTTCGGATTTCGCTTGAAGAAAAGGTGACAACCCTACACATAAGTCCAACAAATACACCACCAAAGCACTCCCCCATGCCTCCGTCCCCAACGTATTTCACCAGCTGGGCTTAATCATACAGGAGGGATACTTTTCATTAAGATTAAGGGTCCATTAAGACATCTGAGTCCTGAAGCGTTGGCCTAATGCACATGGGTTACAATGTGTTTATTCACACGTTAATGTGCATTGTATGAAGGAAGCCCATTCAAATGAATTGGCAGGAAACACATGAAATCATCACAAAAATGGGCATGCACCATTTTTGGCAACTCAGCACAACACACAATAATACGTTACCCTACGTAGATGGGCACTGAGCTACATCGCCTTAAAGCGGACATTTACACTCAAAAATCAGATTCTACCAATACATCCCTCTATGTATGATGATGAATAATAACATAGACATGTCAGGTGTAAAATGCTGTGATTGTGAAATACTTACACTTGCAGAGCATTCACTTCCTGCTTTAAAAGGGCAAAATGACTTAAAGGAGAACTATGGGGTAAGTGTTTTTCTCCATAGTTCTCCTAAGGGTCACAGGAGGACATAAACTAGCGTCCTCCCGTCACCCAAAGCTCAGTATATCGCGAGCCATAGCCGGGACGGATCCCGACATTACTGTTGAGATCCACCCAGCTGTGTGATTGACAGCTGGCTCTGCCTACCTAGAGGCAGAGCCAGCTGTACCCGCCCCCTCCCCCATCCGTTCCGCCATTCAGTGCTGGAGGATCGGAGCGAGGGGGGGGGTATCCCGTGAGTGACAGTCACGGCTCTCTGCAGGGACAGGATCAAGAAGTGAGCGAGCGACGGTATGTGTTCGCTCACTTCCCGATCTATTGAGCCGACGTGTGACAGTTTCATTGTCACACGTCGGCTCGAACTATGAGGCTGAGTGAAAATCACTCACCTCATAGTTCTCCTTTAAGTTTGCCAACGTACTGCACACTGGGATTGCCTTGTCATCAGCAGAGCATTGCTGGGACATCTCATCTGTAATCTCAGGAGATCTCAGGGAAAATTATTTTCCTCCCCTGAAATGATGTGCATGGTCACATGTCCTAGTCACATGTCTAGTCACATGTGCCAGAAATCCAGGAAGTAAAAGGAGAGCAAGTAATCTGCCCTTAGTAAACATGGCCACTGGCAGAAGACTGGAGAGGAAAAGAGAAAAAAGAAATGCAAAGAATAAAAAGCCGGCAATTATCTAGAAGTGTGTGTAGGTAGATTGTCATTATTAAACGTTTGTAGAGTTGTGTTTTTTGTTATTTTAAAGATATGGGTAAATGTCCGCTTTAATGCATTGGGGTGCCATTAAAAATGAATTCCAATGCAGCACGATAAAATGCACGTTACCCCAATGCATAGCATCGGTGTGTTCCAGCCCTGAAAGCCCTTTTAATTGTAACAAGGGTAAGGCACTTGTATTTTAATCTGCGCTCTTTATCCGCCAGCCGCGGCTGTATTATGAGACACTGCGATGGATTTAATAGACAGCGCGCAGGTGCAGTGGGATAAAATATGTTTGTTTTTGGCTGAGTGCGTTCATTCCACTTCTCTTTATTTCCCAACGTCCTTTCATACCCACTCGCAGCTTCCCAGGAACCAGCCAGAGGCACAAAATCGATATTTCGAAAGTGCTAAAGGGTGACGCGTGAAAATGAATCATGAGAATAATCGTCCAGCTGTGAAGGACAAATGAGAAGATGCTGCGGTACTTGGGAACCTCGGCTCGTGTGTCAAAATAATGACTCCCTCTAGGTAAAGGAAACCTCTTCAGGCATGAATAAGGAGGCTGCCACTGCTGGCCTCGCCTTTGGGAAATGCTAGTTGCTTGGCTATCATGGCTTTAATACTCTTTGAATCACTGATTTGGGACAAGCATACAGTGAAGGGTCAGTACACCTGATGTGCATATACTTGTTCCAAGCCAGTGATTCCCACGTAGCAAAGCCAGATTGAGGCTGACAGCCCTACAGCCTGTACATTGATAAAACAATGGCAGTGACAGCACCCTTGTGTCTGTCCAGACAAATCGTCATTTCAAGCCTGATGAAGGGGACCCTGTGTGGCCCCGAAAACGTTGCTATTTGAAGCGTCAATAAACAGACGTGTTCTTCACTTCAATAGGGTGCGCTGGTGACAAGTTTCAGTATTGGCGGCGCCATCCGCGGTCACTTTGAGCACGCTGACAGGGATACCCGGTATGGAGTGCAGCAGGATTCTGGAATACATATGTCCAGACAAATTCCCTCTGTCTTCTTTGTTAAAGAACTGGACCCTGCAAAAGCTGCCGAAACGCTGAATCTAACAAGTGGAGCTGGATTCACCTAATGCCACTAACATCTACAGTATCAGAGCTCTTTTACCTGCCAAAGGATTTCCATTTCTTTCCATCCAGTTCTGTGATTTACACAGCTATACTAGACTGTACAGCCCAGCAGATGACATCAATGTCCCTGTTACAGTTTTAGACCGTAGAAGGAATACAGTGGTGTCTTCTCTGCTGGCAGGCCAGTGAAGGAGCAGTGGGAGTACTTGGAGACCTGAATTCTCTCTATTAAAGTTAAGCAATACTGCTTGGTCACCTTCCCACCCCTCTGGGCTGTGATTGGGCAGCAGTCACTTTGCTCTCTCCTCCTGTCAAAAGGTTTCTAGTTTGGGTCACGCCTTAATGACCAAGGAAACATGTGGGTCCCGAGGTTACACAGGTTGAGAACCACTGAGCTAGAGCATCCCGCTCAACTCTCTGGCAACTGATGACATCAGTGAGCTGAGTGGGAAGCCGGATGGAGTGTCACAAGATGCTAAGTCCCCCCCCCACACACACACACACACACACACACACCTGCCAACCCCATAATAATATGCTGCATTATAGGGAGGGTCCTGAATACCTGCTAAGCTAAGCTGCAAATGGCTATCACCACTGACCTCCATGAATAGCTGTTTCTTAGCATCATCTATAACCAAGCAGTAGAATGGTGCAAGACCGGCTGAGTGAAAGTATTTAGACAGCGACGCTGACTTCCAAATAAACCACAGAGTTACCTCGGGGAAAAAAGGTAAAATCACAGATTATAGGCCAAGACAGGACGCGTTTTGTTGCTATTTGATTATTTGTTGTATTCTCTCCCTTAGTTGCAGTATATAGACAGGTTCTGTCTTCCACGCAACATGGATAACAGACTTATCCTACCTTGACTCCCTACCCTACCCTACCCACCACTATATGCAGGCCCGGATTCCGCACAATGCCACCGAGGCCCGGCCTCGGGGCGGCAGGGCGCAGAGGGGCGGCAGCGGTGTCCTTGTGGGTAAGTTGCCCTCCCTACATTCAGTGCTGCTTTGTACAAGCCGGGCTAAATGTAGAGTGAGGGAAGCCGATTGTTCGTTTACATGTGATCTCAGCGATGTCGCAGAGATTACATGTAAACAGTGTGCAGTCCATCTCCTCACTGCAGTGATCAGAGCGGCAGGGTTAAAACGCTCCGTGTAGACAGTGAGAGGAGAGAGCTGTGCTGTGCTCTTCCCCTCTCACCTGTCACAGGAGTTGCAGCACAGCGCTGTGCTAGAACTCCGGTATTGGAGGTGACAGGGTCAATAAAGGAAACCTGTCACTTCTAATTGCTATCACACTGGCATCACAGAACCTGGCCTTGGGGTGTCAGGTAGAGTAAATCCGTCCCTGACTATATGTACTGTAAATATATCATGCTAGTCAAACAAGCAATTGTGAAACATTATACAGAACTGACCTGGAAGAATAATTATAATAAAAGTTACAAAATGTATTTGCATAATTACCATATTTAGTTATTATTAGACATGTGCACCAGCAAAAAAATTGTTTCGTTTTGATTCAGATTTTGCTTTATTTTGTTTTTCGGAATTCGGATCCAAAAGTCAATTTGTTTCGGAATTAAGATTTGGACGAAATTCGTTAGCAGTAATCCGTACGAAATTTTGTTTCGTTCGTTCGTTGCAGCAAAGTGACATTTAAGAGGTAAAAAAAAGATTTTTTTGTTCTCAAATGTCACTTTGCTGCAACTAAATGTCATCCAAAAAACGTATGTTCGTCCAAAAAACGAATCGGAAATTCGGATTCGTTTGCATTCGTTATACAGGTGAAACTCGAATAATTAGAATATCGTGCAAAAGTAATTGCAGTAAGTGCTGCAAAAGGGGCCCAAACCAAGTACTGAGTACATATGCATGCTTGTACTTTTCAGAGGTCCGATATTGTTCTATGTACAATCCGTGTTTTATTGATTGCATGTAATAATCTACTTTTTTGAGGTTGTGGATTTGGGGTTCTTGGGGTTTTCATGAGCTGTAAGCCATAATCATCACAATTATGACAAATCACGGCTTGAATTATCTTGCTTTGCATGTAATGAGTCTCTCTCATATATTAGTTTCACCTTTTAAGTTGCATTAGTGAAATAAATGAACTTTGCACGATATTCTAATTATTCGAGTTTCACCTGTATCTGTAATTCGGAATTGGGATACATCCGAATTTCCAAAATTTCGCCCGAATTTCGATTCGGAGCGAAACGAATTGCACATATCTAGTTATTATCAGTACTTTATTATTGTACTCTAAATGGGAAGGAGTTTGTACCTTCTGCTCTTAGTCAGCCCCACAGCTTTCGGTGCTGCAGGGCTAATTTAGTCCAGGGTACTACCGTCCACGCATCTTTTTCCTTCACTAACGACTCATCTGTATAGCACAGTGAAGGGACCTCTCGCGTAGAGATCAGATGTGGAGCTGGTCTCCAGATTGGCTATTCATTACACTTAGGGATGCACCAATACCACTTTTTTGGTATTGAGTACGAGTACCGATACTGAGTACTCGGATACTTAGTACTGATACCGGTGCTTCCTCTGGCATGGAGCCGGCTTCCCGGGCAATCAGGAAGCCGGGAGGTGGATAATGACATGCCGTCTGGCTTCCTGATTGCCCGGGAAGCCGGCTCCATGTTGTTTGGCTGGCTTGATTGTGATTGGCCGGGAAACCGGATTCCCAGCCAATCACCATCAAGCCGGCTTCCCGGCCAATCAGTAAATGGGTGGAGAGTAATGACCTGCCTCCCGGCTTCGTGATTGGCCGGGAAGCTGGATCCATGCTTATTGGCCTGCAAGACAACTTCCCAGCCAATCAACAAGGAGCCGGCTGTTCGGCCGGCTAGATGCTGATTGGCCTGGGAAGCCTGCTTCCCAACCAATAAGCAAGGAGACGGCTGTTCGCCCGGCTTGATGCTGATTGGCGGTGGAAGCCGTCTTCCCAGCCAATCAGCATGGAGCCGGCTTCCCAGCCAATCAGGAAGCCGGGAGGCGGGTCATTAATCACCGCCCAGCTTCCTGATTGCACAGGAAGCTGGCTCCATTGTTCCCTACGGCACTGAAGTCCCAGTATCGGGGAAGGTATCGGAGCATTTGGGCGAGTACAAGTACTCCGCACAAATCAGTATCGACACTGATACTGATACTAGTATCGGTATCGGTGCATCCCTTATTACACTATATGGGCAAATACTTGTAAACATCTGAACATCACGCCTATATGAGCTTTCTAGACATCCCATTCCAAAACCATCTGCATTAATATTGAGTCACTCACCGCCTCCTATAACAGCCTCCAGTCTTTTGGGAAGGCTTTTCTCAGGATTTTAAAGTATGTATGTGGGTATTTGTGTCCAAAATAGCGTTTGTGAGATCAGGTACTAATGATTATTAAGGATTACCTGGCTCACAACTGGTGTTCCAATTCATTCCAAAGGTGTTCAGTAGGGTTAAGGTCAGGACTCTCTGTGGGCCCTCTACATCAAGTATCAAACCATATTTTTATAGACCTGGTTTTGTACACTATAACTCAATAATTTGGAGGGGTGTCTACATACTCATGGCCGCATAGTGTATCAGTGATGTTTATATTGCTCTAAACATCTCATTCACCCTTTGGTCTGTTGCATTGGCTATTTTAAAATGTTTATATAAATTATATTTAGCAATGCTTCTAAGTCATCTTTCTTTCAATTTAATTGGTCGCAGTCTGGGTGATCGAGAGTGTGGCACAGGTAAGTCCTTCTCTGACACATTCTGTGCTAATAGGTTTCCCTCTTTTCCATCTCAGGTTCAGAGGTAGGTCAGGGCAGGGCAAATCCCAGAAGCCAGGTAGCCAATGCCCCTAAAAATTAGAGCTGGCTCCCAACTTTTGAGATTTTCTCTAGTTGTTGTCTCTTATGGCTCCTATAAAACATGATGATGGATCCTGTTTTGGACAGACTGGCTACTGAATTCCATATTCTTGTGTCCATCCCTGATGTAGGTACATGGGAATGTATTTCTGGCAGTCAGCAACATGATGTCTAGATGGCTGTGTGCCCCCCTTGCTATTCTAGGCCATGGCTGGTCTAGGCATGTTGACTTCTATAGAAATGTAACCCTGGTCATGGTCTAGAAGCATGAAACAACACAGCTCCATATCCCCCTGCTGGGTTTCCCGGAAAGACCAGGTACTCTTTAGATTCCACACCTTACTGGACTCAGATGGTTTACAGTAATCCCATTACCAAAAGGGTAGAATCCACATTAACAACGGGACAGATCAAAGGTTTGGTATAGAAAAAGAGACCTGCTGGTCTAAACCTCTCACCATCCTCATATCATTAGCACATTATATAAATTATTGCACATCCTTTTTTAAAATCCCACGACTGATCATATTAATTACTGCGTCCTTGTGCTTTATATATATATATATATATGTATATATATATATATACACATACTATATAGGGTTCTATTCTGAATTAGATATTTGAGCTCCCATCTCGCAGTGAAAGCAGCATATAGACAATTAGTGAGGTGTAATTAGAACATCCGGCAAATCTGAGACGTTATTCTTTCACATAATACGGATCTCGTTGCCATTTATTTTCTCTCTTCCACAGCGCTGGGATCAGAAACGCCAGCCTTCTGCAATTTAATTAACACTTCTTTATGACACAACCTGCTTTTCTTTGGGAATTACTGCGTGGACGCAGGCGATATTGGAACCATCTCGTAAAGCGTCATATCCCAGTACGCCACACTATACAGTCTAGGAGGTAATTATTTCTCTACTTACAGGTCTAATTAAACTAATGGATATCATTGTAGCCGAGCAGGACCAAGATGTGCTAGCTGCAGAATGAATACGGATATCTTGCAAATGAGTCCATTAGAAAAAAGGAAATAAAAGACGCTCATTGATCGGAGCAGAGTACAAATAATGGTAAAATGCACATTTTACATAAGAGGTTTTTAAAGTTTCAGTTCACATTTACAGATGTTTATTTTCTAATTGGTGTGACCCTTTCAGATTTAGAAATTACATCTGTTCAGGTACTTACAGTTTTCTTTGAATCAGTTAACTTGTAAAAGTTCCAACTGAACACCAGAAGTGAACACCAGACAGGAAGTATCTCACCAGTGAGTGCTATCAACGTCCAACTGGATGGTGCCATCTAAGTCTCTAGAAGTCAAACTGGCACTCAGCACAGTGAAATCTTTAATAAAAACATCTCTGTTTTAGGGATGAGAAAAACTGAGAGCTTTATGTCTTCCCAAAATTTCTGGAAATTTGGATGACTTCAGCAAAATTTCACCATTTCCATTAAATGCATTGGTCTCAATAGGGAAGGTGAAATGTAGGTAGCTTTTGGTGCCATTGGTTTTATGTGGCTCCTGAGGGTTACAGAGGCACTTTTCAAAGATCCTGGACCTGTTCCCCCTTAAGTACCTCAATGAGTCAAATTGAGTGTTTCGGTTATTTGAACATGATGTAATCCATCAATGTGTCTGAACTAAAACGGAGCTGAACAGTTTATCTAAGTTATCAATTCAGCTTAGACTGCCTATAGCCCAGCATTACAAAATTGAAATGGTCACTCACTCTTTAGGGTGAATTCGATGGACTCGATGGTGTCTTTTTTCAACCTGACTAACTATGTAACTCCTGCATCGGGCAGTGTGGCTGCAGTTGGTAATAACCATGCTTATGTTTTTATTGAGTGTTTTTTTTGAATGGTGTTTGTTCTGAGCTATCACCACTGGATACGAACGGCACAGAGCTGTAGTTCGCATCCCAAATTATCGGATGTTTGAAATATCAGATGCTGCGGTCTGAAATCTAAGGAGTGCCGGAGAGTGGAACCGAGTGAGCAAGGGGCTCGTTACACCATGCTTATGTTTTTATTGAGTGTTTTTTTTTGAATGGAGACTTCCTTGCCCTTTTTTTGCTATTTCACTTTGCTTTAGCAAGCTAAATATCATCCAATTAGGATTTGGAACTACTTTACGAGAACAATTGCAAATCTCCAACAGGTTCCATAAGTCTTTGAGATTGGCGACTCAGCTGAAAAGCCTGTCAGTCTGTCCTTGATTTGTACAGGCCGTTTGCATGTAATTGCACATCGAGTGATTACATGTGTAGTATCTGTCCTTATCAGTTTTCGGGGGAAAAACTGCGCCATCTTCAGTCGAGTAGGATGGCTGTCTAGTAATTGCTGGAGTAATAGGTGGGTACTGGAGGGGTTTCCATTTCCTCCTATGTTGATTCTGGCCTGGTTACACCAGGCTTGTCCCCAGTTGTAAGCAGGAATCCCTTTGGTAAAAATGCCTTCTGGTAGGAGTGGGGTTGCCCTTGTCTGGCCATGGGCTGGAAGTGCACGTAGCTACCGGTGATGTGCCCCCTGCGGTTGGCGTTCCAGGGGTGTCAGAGAAACACTGTGGGTGTGGGACCCCACAAGTGTGGCACCTGGCACTAGGTCACATCACCATTTTGCTTTTCTTGCACTCACCTCCTAGGCAGGCCGTCTGGGTAGTCTGGAATAATTTTTATATTGGCTGAAAGGCCTGCTGTTATATACTGCACATGATACTATTTATTTATAGCACTTATGCCCAAGCACTTTTCACTCCACAGAAGATGGAGGGTGCAGGTCTTTTGGGGGCCTGCCCTGATGTTGGCCTTAACGGGTCTTTTTCCTTTCCCCACTCAGGGGTCTCTCTTCAGGAGACCCCCTACCTAGTACTTGGGGGGCCGATTTCGGCTGGTCTCTAAGGATCGGGGTCCACCAGGCTTAACCGCCAGGTGGACTTGAGTGTCTTGCCCCTGTCAGGAGCCTTGTGCCCCGGGGTCTCAGGGATATCATGGCCCTTTTTTTCAGAAGAGGACCAAAGCACCCCCGTGCACTTTTTAGTGTGCTGTGATTTCACAGGGGTTTGTTTTTTTGATGCACACTTCAAAAAAACAAACAAAGAAAAGAAAAATTGAGTGATTACCCCTGGTTAGGGACAGATGAGTGTCCCTGGACGCAGACAATTTGGGTCCAGGGCCGCTCATCTAAACAGCCACACACAGCTGTGGAGCTTGCGATTGATTTGCACAGGCTGACCGGCAAACACCTGTGGAATCCACCATAGATTTATCGGCGTACGGCCCAAAGCAGCCATGTGAATGAGCTCTAAAAGGGAATGTGCACATAAAATATATAAGCAGTCTTAGGAGACAGCTAAGAGTTAAACTTATGTTCACACATCTGTATTTCGCTCGTCCATGACTATTTTTGCACAGTTAGAGAACGCTGCCAGTCATATTCTAATGGCCTCGTTGCAGGCAATGACACATTGTAGCACAATCAGAGACAGACAGGGGAGGCTGCAATGAGACTTTGGAGGGTGACGGAATAGAGTGAGTCACAAAGAAGCCAGGAGCAAACTGTTCTAGAATCAGATCACATGCAGCCTGCTTTTTTTCAGTTTAGCATTCAGTCTTTCAGTCTTATCTTCGATAACTGCACTATTGCTTCCTGTTTAGGAAAATATTTTTGACATTTGTTGTTCCACCACGGCTCTTACACACCCCGGATAAAATCAGACATTTGAAGTGTGTACTCAGCCTCTCAGAACAATGTTAAATCAGAGCGCCATTGAAACAGCTACAGTAAATACTTGTATTTGAACTAGTTGTCCTGTCAAATAATTGTACTGTTCAGCCACTATAAATATCTGGGCACCTCTGTTGGACAGCAGAGCCAGCATGGTGACACCCAGCACCATCCCTTTAATGAGGGAGCCTAACGCTGTTGCCTCAGGTGGCATCTCTTTGAGTCACATTGGGGCGGCAGGCAGAGCTGCACAATGTTCGCAGTGTGATTGCCGTCCTCTATCTGGCCGGAATGTCCGAGGTTGCTAAGAGCTTGGCGGGGAGATGTGTAAGGGCAGGGCCATACCTACAGATCATGGGGCCCCATAACAAAAATTTGATGAGGGCCCCCCTGACAACTTCTCTCTGAGTAATGATGCCTAGATCCCAAACACTCCTCTATTGCATCTGAAGTTGCCTCAACACTATTGACTTTACAGGGGATTGGAACTGTTGTCAATTAATGATACAGTACTGTATTATCTTTACATGTTCTATGTTTAATTGCCTCAACAACCTAATGGGGCCCCTCTTTCACCCCCAGGCCCCATAGCAGCCACCTGCTTTGGCTATAGTTATGCCACTGTGCAAGGGCCATATACATCTCCCTGGGGCGGGTGGCGTGGATCCACAGAAGGAGGAGGAGATTTTTGGCAAGTGCTGCAAACAGGCATCGAAATTCACAGGAAGGCCGCCGGGACCTTGCTGGGAACCTTGGCAGCCCTTCTGTATAGCCCGTCGCCTGTCTACAGTGCGGACTTCGTTTTCATCTTTGTTTTAAAAATTTAAGGAGGCAGAGATGTGAGGGCCACATGAAATGGCCTGGTGGTCTGGATTTGGACTACATGCCTTGTGTTTGACACATGCGGTCTCGTACAGTGGTTCTTAACCTGTGTAACCTCAGGACCCACCTTTATCCTTGGTCATTAAGTCGCGACCCAAGTCACACTGCAATGAAACGCTCGGAATTGCGGTACCGTGCGTTCCGGTGCAGGCGATTGAACTGTGGGCAGGAGGTGCATTTGGGGTGCCATTCAAATGAATAGCAACGCAACGCACCTCCCACACCAGACCGCAACTTCACTCTAGTCCAGGCACCTCTACAGGACATGCCAGGGAGCTGTAAGCAATGCACGTATTGGATTGAGCTCCCTCAAGGCCATAGCTCCAGACCACCCCACCTCAAGCTGACACCCAGTGCCAGGCAGCATATTCTGAGTGGCTGCAGAAGGTAAGAACTGACAGTGCTGCGCTAGGGGGAGGCTGAGAAGCCTCTCACCTAGAAAAGTGGAAGAACACGGGACAAAACAAAAAGAATCCCCAGCACATCTGCCAGCTGGCCTGCAACAAAACAAATTACCCTCTCTAACAGTATACGTTAAAAGCAGAGGTTTTAGTTGCACAAACCTTTGGCCAAAAATATGTAGAAGCCACATTGCCAGCGTCAAGGCACCTCTGTAAAGTGTGGTCCTAACTCTATTTATATGAGTCTCCTAGTGGGAGCATATTGATGCAGTTGATAAATTGAATGCAGGTGTACCAGGAGGTAGCCTACTCCTCCTCACAAGGTGCAGGGACGCACTGGAGGCCCAGCAACCACAGATGCATGCTGGGATCCCCAATGCGTCACTACATCCAAGATAGTCAAACTAGAAAAAGATGGTAACCGCATACATTTATAACCAGCCTTTGTAGCAGGGTGCACATGGGAAGGCTTACAACAATACAAAACAAAAAACTTTTTCTAGTTCCACTGAACACGGGGTCGCGACCCACTTTTGGGTTACGATCCACCAGTTGAGAACCAAGGGTCTAGTATAAGAGCTCTGAAAGTTCATTTGTCTTTGTGACTAATAAGAGAAGCTCTTGACAGGGTAAGGCATAGCCGTCTTTTTACCCAACCACCCAGTTAAAAGTTAAAAGAAACCCAATGGATTTTTAAAGCAGGTTCTTTGAAGCCCTATGGACTTAATGCAGAATTTGACCTAAATTGTTTCATATCTAATGCCTGAAATTTTTAGGAGCAGAAGTGGTTTTATACATTTTGTTATTTTTACATACTATGTTTTTTGCGTCCATTTTATATATGCTATTTTTTACATGTCATTCCCATTTTTGAGATTTATATATTTTTTTGGTTTGCTGCCCCCTGCAGGCCTATTAGTTGGCCTATTTGTATAGTATTATATGGGATATATTTATTTATTTGTATGATCATTTTATATGGATTTGGTGCTTAGGCTCCTCTTTTATGCTCTATGTTGTTGGTTTTATAACTTTTATGTATTTTATATGTAATTTGATCTATTTCCCTTTCTTCTGTGCTCTGGCCTGTGTTGTCTCTGCTGATGGTGCTATTTCCATATATATGGTAAAGGAAGTGCACCTGGTTTACTGCCTTTACGGTAATATGCTTTTCTGTTAAATAGACTTCAAGACATCAGTAGCTCTAGACCCCTGATGAAGTCACGTGTTTTGACGTAACGTACGTAGGGCAGAGCTTCTGATGTCACCGCACTGAGCTGAGCCGGACGAACAGGTTTTTTTTATCGCTTTGCTGCCATTTGCCCTGCTGGTCTGATCCAGCAATACCCAATGCCTGTACTGTTTACACCATTGTGAGTACGCATTTTTTATTTAATAAATTGCATTTTATTGGACGTTGCGCACTATGTCCTTGTCCTTTTTCTCTTTCCACCTGGATTTATACTGGTACCTGTGATCTGAGGAGACCTTATCGCCTTTTCTGTGCATGGGCTTCCCTCCCCCATTAAGAAGGGAAAAGGCGCATTTGACCTAGCTTTGTGGGTCTACCTCCCCAGGTGAGCACTCACTTGATGTCATCACTCACTTGGTGGAGGTGAAGGTCTGCCTGCATTGTGTGATTATCCTTACCTGAGAGTTATATGCAGATTGACTGCGAATCATCTGAGGAATTTTTTTTTGCACAATCGCCATTATTTGCTTTTGTTTTGTCCTTGGGACTTTTTTTGGTCTATATTGCTTTTTTGTCTTTGTGTAGATATTTTCTATGCCTCATTTGTTTGAAGGCTCATATATGCGACTCATTTATATATGAGTCAATTTATTAGATATGTATGATTATTAGCTTGGCACAATATTGTTTTTCTTATTTTCCAGTCTGAAAAGTACAAGCATGCATATGTACACAGTACTTGGTTTGGGCCCCTTTTGCAGCACTTACTGCAATTACTTTTGCACGATATTCTAATTATTCGAGTTTCACCTGTATATCCTTAGTGCTTGGTAGCTCTTATTTCCACATTACACTTCAGTGGCGCTGATCACCTTTATTGTTTATTTTTAGTCCACCCACTGCTGGCTACAGCCCCTAACCCATCCATGACCAATGCCCATATTAAATAATAGACCACACCAGATTGGATATAAAATGGCTGTACCAGCCGTTTATTACAAAATATATTTAAATATATAATTTTAGTTCAAACATTAATTATGACCATAAACAACAATGTATCTGTAACCTATTATTTGGCGTGAGGTCTGCGCAGGCACCACTTAATCAACCACAGAAGATCTCTGCTTACCCCCTTAAAACCACTGGCCCCTAGCGGCAACGCACCGACTCAGGGACAACATAGGAAGTAACAGCAGAGACCTACACCTATTTCTGACCTCTCTCTCTCTCTCTCTCTGCTGAACTCGCCACAGCAACAAGGGGGAGACCTCACCCTTGGACGCCCCCCACACCCGCAGTGCCCTCTGGATGCCATCCTGCAGGCCCAGGAACCACATATCTGTCCCTACCGCATTGGGATGTACTCCATCTCTACGCAGGTAGAGCCAAGTGTCAAGTTCCAGCTCTCGGTTGAACCACCAGACCCCCATTACGACAGACGAATCTCCCTACCTCCCTATTCACCTTTTTCCTGGCCTTGTTAAGCCGGTCCACAGACTAAGCTAAACGCCAGGAGGAACGAGCCACGATATCAGACCATAACACTAAGGTGTCGGGAAATGCAGAACACAATCGTAGGGAGTCAAAATTGACATCCCAAATGAGCTCGCGCATGGAGCGGAGACCCAGGTCATTGCCCCCGAAGTGTAAGAGCAGTACGTCGGGCGCTCCGTCCAACCTGGCATACTGGTGCACCTCCAGGACCACCCGACTCCATAGCATCCCAGGCAACCCAATCCATCTAACATTGGCCATGCCCCTACTAACACTGAGTTGCCTGCCTTCTGGACGAACGTCCGCACGTCGGGCCCCCCAATACACATAGAAATGCCCCAGAATCCAGATTAGGGCAGGACCAGCACCTGAAAATCAAACAAAACAATAACGGATTAAAACGTGACTTTATCGCCAAACATTATAAAACCTATAAAAAACTAACTGCAATAACCGGATACCTGAAGCAGAAAAAACAACGACCATTACACTAAATGAGGGTGAACGTACAGATATCTATTGGACTCCCATCTCCTAATACATTTCAAGTCATCCCCGCCCAACCCCAATGGGCAGCTTCAGTGGCCGCTCCAATTCTGAAGGAATGGGAAGAAAAAAAGGCTCCCACCCGGCCCGCTTTAAACATGTACGCAAGACGTACTTGAACTGAAATTGGGAAAGGGCAGTCCCATCAGCATGAAGCAAGAAAGATCCCGCCCGCACATGGCGGACCGCTTGGAAACGTCTGACAGCCGAGACAGGGCAGAAAGTCAAACTCGGAATACTATGGAGGACAACCCACTTACCTTTTCCACATTGATCAGTTTTCGAGCGCCTGAGGAGAATCCGAACGGACTCCGGAACTAGCAATACATCCTGACTTAAAATCCCCCCTTGGATGCTCTTTGAGGGACTCACCAATTCTCCGATCCAAAACGCCCCGAAAAACGCCAATAGGAAGGCGACCTTGAAAAGAGACACCTCAAAAGCAGAAGAACAGCAGTGAGGAAGCTGCTCTAGCACCGCATGCAATATAACTAACGTGACCGGGCGCCGTGCATCCGATCGCCGGCGACCCCTGCACAAGCCCTTCAATGCCTGACGCACTATGAAGTCTTCAGTGATGTCCCGACAACCCATTTACTTAAAAAGGAAGGCCAGGGCCAACATTTTTTGGGTAATCTCAGACACCGACACACCCTGGGAAACATTATAACTGAGGAAGTACAGCAGCATTTCCGTGCCCGCTGCACCAAATGAAATCTGAACAGCCACCTGCATAAACCAGAACCACTCCTGCCATACCTTCGCATATGCCGTCCACGTCCGGCAGCTCACCGACCTACGAAGCAATCCTGAGACGACTCCAAAGGCAGCTGCCACAGATGTCGGGGACAAGGAACCCCACATTGCTCCGCTTCCGGCGCCAACATACCGAACTTGTCCCACTGAAAATGAGAGAAGGAGTCGGCTAAGGTATTAGACACTCTTGGCAAATGGACGGCATAAATGAAGGTATTAAGCTTCAAACAGCACAAGACTAAGTAGCGCAGCAAGCGGACCACTGGCGGAGGGGAAGCCATAATGTTGTTAATGGCCTGCACTACCCTCAGGTTATCACAGTGAAATCTAACTTTTTTTTATTACAAAAAACAGGGCCCCAAATTTCCACCGCCACTACAATCGGGAACATTCCCAACAGCACCAAGTTCTTCAATAGGCCCGCCACGCCCCATTCCGCAGGCCAAGGTTCCGCACTCCAATGCCCCTGAAAAAAATCGCACCGTAACCCGACAAACCCGCAGCATCAGTGTAGAGCTCCAAATCCGCATTACTAATTGGGCCCTTCAGCCACAAGGAGCGACCATTGAAGGATTCCAAGAAGTAATTCCAGACCAAGAGGTCCTCCCTATGTTCTGGGGACAAACGCACAAAATGCCCTGGCCTCTTGACCCCAGCCGTAGCTGCAGACAAGCGACGGCAAAAACCCTCCCCATGGGCATTATTCTGCAGGCGAAATTTAACTTACCCAATAGGGATTGCAAGTGCCGTAATTGCAACTTTTTATTACCACAAGCCGCCCGGACCTCAGCGCGTAGCGCCAGCAGTTTGTATTCGGGCCGGTGGCATTCCATGGCCAGGGTGTTGATGACTATGCCGAGGAAGCTAAGCTCCATGGTTGGCCCCTCCGTTTTTTTTCTTCCACCAGCGGAACCCCAAATCTGTCAGCAACATGTTGCAGAGTACCCAATAGGACAGAACACAATTTGGAACCCGGAGGGCCGACGCACCAAAATCTTCTAAGCAATGGATAAGAGAGTTTGCCCCAGAAACCTCCCTGACAACCCATTCCAAAAAGGAGCTAAACGTCTTTATTCTGACTCCGATCGTTGTGATAGTGAAATATATCCCTTGCTGAGACCTCTATGCCTGGCCTGTATAAGCAGATATACTCACTGCGGACAATCCTCGTCAGATAGCTGAACTCGTCAATACTGATTCATTCAAAAGAGGTGTTTATTCTTTAACATCAGGTTACAGCAGATGATAGGAACAGCAATTGAACGGTTATAGTATTGTGCGGTCAGAAAATGATGCCTTTCCTACGTACTGTGCAGATTATATATGTGTCCTGTTACATGTGGCTTGCTAGCTTTGGCCATGACACAGGAAGTACTGCACACAGGAAGAAGGAAGGGGCGTACACTAGGGGAAATATGTCGTCACATGAGGAATAATTACAGAAAAACATGTACATTACAACAAAAGGCCACTAGATGGCAGCATAGGATAACACATGAATTTAGCTATGAGAAAATAGTTAGGCAAATCACACTATATAAATTCTAACCTATATAAAAATGCTAATATTAACTGAGGCTATGCATCTCATATTCTATGCCCCTATTGGGGCGGCACAGTCTTGAATAGGGCACAGGAAATGGAGCAGCCCATCGGCAAACATTTATCTTCAAAATAAGCTCCTTGCCAATGGCAACCCAGCAAGAAAAAACTGTCAGGGTGAACAGGGAGAAGGCGAAAAGCCAATTCAACATCTGTTTTTGCCATCAGCGAACCTTTCCCGAACCTCCGTACCCAGGCAACTGGGTCAAAGGAGGTGTAGGAAACAGCACACATGGAAGGGTTAATGGTGTCGTTACCCGACCCACCTTTGGGATGGGATAAATGATGAATGAGGCAGAACTTGTAGTTCCAAAAAAGGAACCAAACCCCTAGCAGCAAAACTACCAGCCTGGGTAAAGGGGGGAAGGAAATGGGCCCCCCATACGACCTAAACGCACCTCCTTAGCAAGCTTCTGAGTAACTATTGAGGCATAAGTAAGGGCAGACTTTAAATCACGCGCGAACGGAGGAACAACGGACAGAGAACAAGGAATCGGAAGGCCTTCAGAAAAAACCCCGATTCCAGGAGGGCAGCCGCTGCCCGATCCGGATATCTATTTAGAAAGGAATGCATCCTTTCCACCCTCACCGGAGTCATCCCTTTTTCCCGCAGGATCGGCTGTACGACCCCCCCCCTCCCTTGTTTAAAACATCTGGAAACGGAGTGACCTCCCCCACAGCTGGAACACTCGTGCTTGAAGCGGCAACTGCTTCCAAACCTGCAGGAACCCTCGTTGAATTGCCAACAGAATCCTTTTCCTCTGGAGGCTGGTTGTGGCTTAATGGCGGAGCTCCCGGCCTCCCCATGAAAAGACGGGGAGGACACCCTTGCCGAGGTCATCGGCTTCATCCAGAGGCTGATGTCCTTGTGATCCCAGCGAATGGATGGTCTGACGGCCTTACGCTGACGAAACTGTTCGTTATAGCGCAGCCACGCAGTGCCACCGTATACCCGATATGCTTCCCCAATGGCGTCCAGACAGCAAAAAAAAGGGGGGAGCAATGTTTAGGAGCTTTTTCCCCGCCAAGATAGCAAAAGCTTGCAAACAATTTGCAAAAGTGCATGGGATAAGGCGATAGCGACGCTTTTCCTCATCCTCTTTTTTGCTATTGTCCAGTTTTACCCTATCCAAGTTAAACTTCTCAAGGGGGAGTAGGGAAAATATATCAATGTAGTCACCTTTCCATATTTTTTCTCTGACCTCAGTTTTGAGATGAGACCCCAAGGGGCCCTCAAAACAAACATAAATCTCGCCGAATCCGCTAAACGACTCTACTGCATTGTCGGTTGGCTTAGTAGATGCTTTAACAGGTGACTCTAGCGGTACAGTTGAGACCGCCGGGTTATCAGGCGGCACGGGAAGGCAAAGTGACTGGACCACTGGCACGGGTGAAATACCGCTGTAGCAGTTGCCCGTGGCAACCATGCGTCTGCCATGCTCACCTGCGTCGATGAAGCCGCCACCTGTCCCCCAATCCTGTCGGCAGTATTCAGGGTATTAAGAATATCAGCAGAGGACCCCCCTTGAAAAGGCATCACCGGCAGGGTCCCCCCTGGGAAAGGCATTGCTGGCAAGGACCCCCCTGGGAAAGGCATAGCTGGGTGCTCCCACGTCCTTGGGAGGGCCCGTCAGAAGATGGAAGGTGTCCTGCGCGGTGCCTGCTCCGCGAGGAGCACCACGGGACAGGTCGGCGCCCGCAGCAGTGCGTGTCCCACGGCGAGCCACCTCACCGACCGGAGCATCGCCGGGTGAGGCGGCAGGAGGGTCCTGATTGCGGGAAGGGCAGGAGGGGGGAATGGCAGGCCGTGCAGCAGCACCCCGCTCCCCGGGGCTCAGCCTAGGCCTAGGATTCCTCCCAGGCCTTGCATCTGGAAGCGCAGGTGCTCGATTAGGTTCTGGAGGGTCCCTAGAGGGGCTCCTAAGGCGGCGTTGAGCCCAGAAACTTGGGAATGGGCAGGTGAAAATCGCTCAGGCGGTCTGGACCTCCTAGCGCGTGGTACCCAGGGTTGCCACCTTTTCTTGAAGCAAAACCCGAACACTCTAGCGACGCGAAACATTTTTTTTGAGTCGTGGCTTATTCATATGTAAATAGCGCCGCCCATTCATAGGTAGATATAACAGTCAAGACTGTACAGTGGGGGGCCAGTAGCCCCTATATTAATTTTGGTTTCCCCTGTCTGGCTGACATGTTGAGTCCAGGTTTCTGCTGCCATGAAACCTGGACACAGCATTCAAAACCCGGACTGTCCGGGTGAATCCTGGACAGGTGGCAACCCTAGTGGTACCCTGCGGTCATGCTGAGGTTGTGAAAACTGAAGCATGCTATTAATTTGATCTTGCAGCCATGCGGAGCCATTGGCATCCGCAGCTGCTTTTACTTGTAAAAATAAGCCAGAGACATCTGACATTTTCTCTTTCTGTTTGGATAGGGAAAACTGCAGAAGTGTACTGACCCTGTGCTGTCTCCCAACTGCCAGGACCACCCCTCCCCCTGCTCTAACCACCCTGGATGCTCCTCCTGGACAACTTAACCCAGCCAATCAAGGTAAGTGACCCCCCTGACACACTCCCTTTCACTAACTTAACCCTTTATCTTCCTGATTGCCTGCCCACCCTGTCATGCCGTCCTTTCGCCTATTCTTTTGGCTTTTGCTTCTGGACTTTCTGGATGAGCATATGGTGTGTAACAAAGTTCCAATATACAGCCTGATCACTGGGGGAGAGGAGACAGAGGAAATGCTTCCCCCTGCCTGAAGCAGACTGATGGCATCATCTCAGCCTAGGCAAAGTCACTGGACTGGACTGATATAGGGTAAAAAAAATATTGTTGATGTATATATTGTGACATATCCACAATGTATTCATGCAAACTTGTGAAGGTAATGAAAGGTCCACTTGAAGCATGAAGTCAATGCCAAAATCTATGAGAAGCTTCACATTAACAGAATACATTTTACAGCTACACACAGCGTATTAGAAGTGCCTGAAAAGATAAGAAATATGTCTTCATCGATGACTGTAACTTTCACACTATGGCAGCTGTGATATAATGCTGGGTCCGCAGTTCTTTTTTTTTTCTTCATATCACGTCCGTTATGCCTAAACTGAAGGCTGCATTCGCCTTTGAAGGAAACCTATCTGGAAATGGTTACCAAGGAAGCGGATTCTCCGGCACGTTCTGTACTGTGTGTTACTCTGCGTCCAGATAGACGCCAGTTGGCGTAATAATGACATCCTGAGCTATTTCTCCTCTCAGTCCAATCATCCTCCATAGAAGAATGCCATGTATTACCATATAACAGGCTTATGCTGCTTCAACATCCTGAAGATTATAGTGGCTCCGTCGGCTAACGAAGGGAAGGGGGAGGAGTCAGTTGACGTCGATGTCCGTGACGTCACCGGACTCCTCCCCATTCCCATAATTAGCCGACGGAGCCACGTTACCACGACAACAGGAACTTCCGTCCCGCGTCTGGGACGCCTCGGCCACCATCCTTGAGTAGACCGGCACTTGCGGCGCCTGCGCCTGTCCTAAGAAAATTCCGCCCACATTGCGGGTACATCTCTCCGGCATCACCACTGCCCAGAAGAAACAATTAGCGTCCCCCTATACACCAACGGACCGGACATCTTGACCCCCGGCACCGGCAGATGAGCCCGTCCCCTCTCTAGCCCCGAGCCGCTGCCTACCAGCACGCTGACAGGGTGAGCAAGCCGCGACACTCCAATCAACACACAAGAAGCCACAAGACTACCTCCAATCAACACCCGGCATTCACAATAGAAAACACAGTCTTCCGGGGATGAGTGATGCTGCTTGTCATTCAACTCAACTTGGGCCCAAAAAGCATTACTGTAGGTGACAGCTCCAGACTGAGGTCTTGCAACCAGAGTCCAGGGGACCATATCATGCAATAAACATTTAGTCTGGAATTGGGCTTTGAATGTTGAGAGAAAGGCAAGTCTCTACAAATTATTCTAGATTCGGCCAGGATGCCTTTTGCGGCCTATTACCAATGCTTAGCTACAACCCTGTTCATGAAAGTAATTTAGAAAGTTTCGCGACTTAAGTCCTATGTGTGACAGCGCTCTCCCGGGGGTGATGGAGGGAGGAGTCTGCATTTTCGTTTTTGTTGGGGGGTGAAGGGAGGGGAAAAATGGAAGGGGGTGTGCTGCTTTAGTTTGAGTGTGGACCGGGGTGTCCAACTGATGAAAAACAGAGCAAAAAAATAAAAAAGGTCTAAAGCGCTACTACCAGTGGAAAAACAGAGTTTCGGGGGTGTTGAGGCCCGGAGGGCTGGGGGAATGCAGGATGTGAGTGACAAAGTTCTCCGTTGAATGACAAAGGCGTAAGGGAGAGAAAGAAAACAGTTGTAACATGGGGGATGGTACCATGTGTAAGAAGTGTAGAAACTCACCATGAGGTTTTCATGGATGTGCTGTCATCGACGTCAGAATCTCTGCAGGGTAGTTGAATGGAGGTCTCAATGAGGAACTTAAAATCAGCACCATAATATAATATAATATCTCTTATGTGTGTCAACTGGAAATCAGCACCAAAATATAATGTATTACTCTCCTTTTAACCCTGCTTGTACACTCACTCCAAAGAATGTATTCCCATCCCTTTTTGGACACACCCTGGATCGCAATTACATCATAACCACGCCCCCCACCCCTTCGTTTAAAATCTGGCGCCAGACCCCTCTCCTCCACCCTGGCTTGACAAGTAAGACTACGTCTTTGAAACGCGTTGCCACGACAACAGGAACTTCCGTCCCGCATCTGGGATGCCTCGGCCACCATCTTCGTGCAGACCGGCATTTTCAGCGCCTGCGCCTGCCTCACCACCAGCGGGCGAATACTTCCGCCCACACTTCGGACGCATCCCGCTGACATCACCACTCCACAGAAGGAACCCATCAGTAACGGACTGGACTATCTCGGCACCAGCGGGCAAGACCGCCACCTCTTCAGTCCCGCGACGCTGCCCACCAGCAACCGACGGGAAGCAAGCAACAAGACTCTCCAATCAAAAAAGAAGAATCCTCAAGGCAACCTCTATTCAACTCTCCCCTCCAGAGATTCTGACGTCGATGATAGCACATCCATGAAAACCTCATGGTGAGTTTCTACACTTCTTACACATGGTACCATCCCCCATGTTATAACTGTTATCTTCTCTCCCTTACGCCTTTGTCATCCAACGGAGAACTTTGTCACTCACATCCTGCATTCCCCCAGCCCTCAGGGCCTCAACACCCCCTAAACTCTGTTTTTCCACTGGTAGTAGCACTTTAGACCTTTGTTTTATTTTTTTGCTCACAACCCATTCATGGACTTTCTAGCCTTACTTGCCTCTGCTAACCTCATTTTAAGCCATTGTACAGAGCTTCCTCTGGTGTAATATTCAAGTTAAATTGTGATGCGCATACCTTGCCATGCAGTAAATTTAGCTCTGACTAATAAATCTGTTTATTGTTTATAGAAAGCCGCAACTGACATAAGCACCAGCCAACTCTAGGAATAAAGCATCTTCATAGCACCAAATGGTGCACAGGAGGTGGCTCGGTACCTTGCATTCTATCTCAGGCCAAACTGCAAAGCTGTGGTGGGAAGATCAGTCAAGAAATAGCTCTGTTACCATGGAGACCGCAGAGAAGGCAAGGGAGCCAGAAGGTACAGAGGTGGAATGCATTGGGCTCAATATGGCACTGATAAACATTCATATGACAGCCATTATATTTTTTTAATGGTACAAAATATTTCAATATGCCACAGGGATGGGGACTCCCAAAAACTGCAAATGCATAGGACAAAATTTTCAAAAATCTCTGTGGTGCTCCTTAAAGAAGTCTCTGTGCCTGGACTTGACTGTTTGCAGAGGGCAAGTGGCAGTGTATGGAAATTAGGAGCTAAAGTATGTTGTTTATTAAATCAAATAAAAATAAAAAAGGTTGGTTTTATATAGAGTAAGGAATAGTTTAAACCCCTTAACTTCATATATTGAACACTCAACATGAAGTGAGAATAAATCTCTTCAAAGTAACACCCTCTTAGACAAATGTCATAGCTGTCCTCAATGGGAGATTTCCCCTCTCTTCCTGTTCTGGTGACAGCGGTAATAATTTGGATCTCCCTTCACAGTGGTCACCTAACTAGTACAAACTGAGAGCAAGAATCTCCTCAGCAGGTACCTGCTGAACCTCTGACCCTTTTCCAGTCTATTCAAAACTAGCAGTATATAGACTACTAGGGATAAGCAAAATGTTCCTGAAATTTTGGTGAAATGCATTGGAGTCAGGAGTGAAAGTAAAATTAAGGTGTGTTGGGTGATCTTCAAGGGTGCAATGGGCTTTAAATGTCCCCTAAGGAAGTTATTTTGTCTTATCCAGGACTTGCTCTTGTGCCAAAAACAGTCCCTCATTATCCTCATTTTAGGGGGGGTTTACTACCAATGAAATCTGAAATTGTGGCACATAATCAAATTTGCCCTAATCATTCCACTCACCCTTACCTAATAAAAATTGACTCAAACAGAGAATACTCCTGCAGCTGCTCTGAAGAAGTAGGTTCCTCTAACCTCCCCAAACCATGTTTGTGGCAGGTTTTTAATAAATGTAAATGTTTAAACAGAAACAACTCATCTATTCATCTTTTTGGCACACCTCTTCCTTTTTTTATTTTTTATAAAAAAAAGTTTTGGCTTTAGATACACTTATAACTGAATAAAAGAAAAATACTACCTTGTAGTTGGGCTTCCCCTGCACTGCAAGGGCTATATGCTCGTTAATGCCTAGGGTACCAGGAAAAAGGACTTTTACTTGCCTTCTTCTTCTCTCCCTCAACAGCCAGTGCTCTCCTCTTCTCCCTGGTGCTACAGGTTGTGGGCAGCCCCTTGGAGTCCTTACATACAATGCAGGGATAGTGGTCCTGCATTGCTCTTGATGACATCAGAGTGTGTGTGGCCATCGGGGTTCAGGCGCATAGCGAGGAGGAAGCCTGCCGGTGCAAATGATTACTTAACTCCTTTTTCCTGGTACCCTGAGCATAAATGAGCATTTAACCCTTGCAGTGCAGGGAAAGCCCCATTGCATGTGAGGATTTGTTAGGCTTTAGGGATGAAATATTCTTTTGCAGTGCAGAAACTGAGTAGCCGATGCTTTGCCTTGCAACTCTATCACCACCGCTGCCATCGTCTCCTCCACTTCTTCTGCATACTGGAGTTACATTATCCTGGCACTGTAAGAGTATACACTGCACTACATATGGGCCCCAGACAGTGTATACACACAAACATTGCTAGTAGGGGAAAGCATACAAAGTCTTTTTTACCAACAAAAACTCTACCTACTAGCATTTTTTTAGCTTCTACTTTAAGATGTGGATCTTAACACCGTGGGAGATGAAAAGACCAATTGGTTGGTAAAGGCATCTGAATGCTGGCTAAAGGTGGCAAAGGGGGCCTTGGCGTAAGGAGAGTGCAGCTGGAGCAGGAACCTCTTCTTCCTATGCATCACTCAGCCTGCACTGTGCCAGGTCTGAGCTGTCAAACTGACAGCCCATTCTTGTATATAAAACTGGGAGAACATGGACCTCCTCAGTGTGACAGCTGCCCACTCATTATGAGCAGCTCTGTGACAGCCCAGTCCTGCTCTTTAGTTATTTTTGCAGGGTGCACATTGGCATTTTTTACCTTGGGTGCCAGATGGCTTTGTCCCTACACTGGGTAGACCCACAACAGGTTGGTTCTTAAGAGGAATGCTCTAAATCAGTGTTTCCCAAGGTGTGCACCAATACTGGTTGAAGGAAATATTATAAGAAGGAGAAAAGATGGAAACCAAAGAAAAGAGTATTTCTATTCTATAGTCTGAAGCACCACATTTTTGTAATTTCTGGCAGGGCTTATTTGTATCGGCTTCATCTCCATGGCTTAGTATGCCCAGTCTGTGGAATGCTTCCCAAACAGGAGCATGGTGATTTATGTTGTGGAAATCATTATATTTTATGTAGTTAATGGCGGGTGTTACTCGTGTTTGAATAGTCTCCATGGCTTAACAGGCTGAGGCTGTGTATTCTAACCAAGCACAAGAGGCAGCATGGTAATTTATGTTGTGGAAATCACCATATTCTATGTAGGTCATGGCGGGTGTTACTCATGTTAGCATAGTCTCCAAGGCGTACTCTGATTGGAGGAGAGGAGATGACATCACAATCCGCCCTTTATCCAATTAGAGACCACCTTGTATCCATTAATAAAGAATTCTCTGAATGGCAACTGTGCCGAGTGAACAACCTCCTGTGTTTTCAGAGCAAAGAGGAAACTGCACAGCACAGTACTAGGACCTACTACAGTGCATAACAGGATCCCCATGGGCTGATCACGTATGGCATATGCATACTTACAGTGGGCAAGTTGGACCAATGTAAAAACGCATAATACTAGGGATGCACCAATGCCGATATCAGTATCAGTGCCGATACTGGCCATTTTCACGAGTACTTGTACCTGTGAAAATGCCCCGATACTAAGCGCTGATTCCAACCCTTTAAATTTTAAAACTGAAGCAGTTGCCATAAGGTCCGGCCCTTGCTGGGGACCTTTTGGCCGCCTTCTGCGGACCTCATGACAGCCTTCCTGGGAGCTTGCGGTTTACAGCGCTGGCCTGAACAGCTTCCATCTCCTCAGATTCCAGAACTCTTCTTCAGGTTCCGGCACCCCTCCTCAGGTTCCGGCACCCCTCCTCAGATTCAGGCACCCCTCCTCACATTCAGGCACCCCTCCTCACATTCAGGCACCCCTCCTCACATTCAAGCACCCCTCCTTACACTCCGGGACCCCTCCTCAGACTTCGGCACCCCCTCCTCTGACTCTGGCACCCCTCCTCAGGTTCTGGCATCCCTCATTAAACTCTGGCACCCCTCCTTAGACTCCAGAACCCCTCCTCAGACTCCAGAAACCACTCCTCAGACTTCGGCACAAAGCCCCTGGACCTGCCAGGGGAGGAGGAAAGCTGCACCCCGACAACGGCACCATGCAGCCCCCTCGAGGAAGGTAAGATATGGGGGAGTCAGGCTGATGTTACTCCATGATTGTTACTTATTGAAGAACACTGCAGGTGTCACAAACTTAAAACATGACACAAACACTTTGCTAAACAAGGCAGAGCCTGATATTCACTAGACCGATACCCTATTGTGTCACCCGTTTGCTAAATCCCCTCATAAGGGGCTGATTTGTGAATACTGGAGAAAATGTCACTGCATAATTAGCATTTATTGAAGGACACTGCAACAGTCAGGGCCACTAACAGGCTTGGCCAGAAGAGCTGTAGTCAGCGCTTTAGTGTGCTGTGACAAAGACATAACTAATGACAGACTAGCTATAAAAAACAGTAGCAATATATACGTTATTATTATCAGTATTACAGAACAATGGCTGCATTATATTCCACATTGCTGTATAAAGTATTGCTGAGATTGTAGTCCTCTATAGCCGGTGCCATTCTGCGCTGCTGTATAAAGTATTGCTGGGCTATGTAGTCAAATATAGCTGGTGGAATTCTGCATTGCTATATAATGTATCGCTGAGATTTGTAGTCCACTATAGCCGGTGCCATTCTGCATTGCTATATAATGTATTGCTGAGATTTGTAGTCTCTCTACAGCTTGGAGTCAGTGGCAGAACTACCAGAGGCACAGCGATAACAGCTGGGACCGGGCCCTCGCACTCCACCACTGTCCTAAAATCATCAGTCTGTATTGTTCTAGAAAAACTGTCACATGGCACTAAAGAAGGTTTATGTAATTGGTATTGGCAAGTACTTAAAGAAATGTATCGATACTCGTACTCGGTCTGGGAAAAATGGTATTGGTGCATCCCTACATAATACTTTATACCTGGAGTTCAGCTTTAACAGACTCCAGAAGGTGTATATAAAAAGGTAATTGCAAACATGTGCAGGTCATTCTGCCACAGTGCTGTCTTTTCTTTCCAGAGCCACAGGACCTTTGAGCCTCTTTCAGGCCTTGTGTGTCTGTTCACTTCTTGCCTGGGAAGTATCTGCCCTTTCCACTGCCTCTGAAAATGACCTTTGCAATTTAGCAACAAGGGCCCTTTCTCTTGATCAAAATGCACTAAAGAACCTATGTTCCTCTAAAGTTCTGAAAGTAGGCTCAAGTTTTAAGGACCCTGCAACACCTCCTTAAACTCCTCTACCCAGCAAAAACATAGAACTGTACCATAGAGTATTATAACATGGTCATGTAATGTGCACTGGCAGTAACACAGGAAACATAAGACTATTAAAGTCAGAGACAATGTCCTTGAACCCTACCTTGTTCACGTCAGTCCATACAATATAATTGCCTCAGCTGTGGCTAATGAGCCCATCAACCATAGCATGAAAACCCTTAAGCAAATAGATGTCTAGAAGAGAAGACACACCAAAAATAATCTCTCCCCCAACATATGTTCAAACAGGGCAACTCATTTTGATGGCTTTAGGTTCATTTTACAGCAGAACGCCAGGATAAAAAGACCAAATGGATGGAATTTTCCTATATACCGTGTTTCCCCGAAAATAAGACACTGTCTTGTTGTGTGGGCAGGCATGTGTGTGGGCGGGAGTGTTGTGTGGGCGGGCGTGTGTGCGGGCGTGTCCGTGCAGGGTGGCTGGGAGGGAGGGAGCTGCTCTTAACATGTAAAAATCAATTACGTGTGCAGCTACCCTGAAAGTAAGATCTAGCGGTATCTTCAGGGATTTCTGTAATATAAGACCTACCCCGAACTAGGTCTTATTTTCGGGGTAGGTCTTATATTACAGAAATCCCTGAAGATACCGCTAGGTCTTACTTTCGGGGTAGGTCTTACTTTCGGGGAAACACGGTATGCTGGTAATAAGAAGTGTGTGCTCCTATGGACACTTCCACTGATTGACACAACCCCTCAGTAACATGATCTGTACTTTACATGCAATTTTAAACATAGTCTTGGAGATATTATAAGTTAGGCATGTGGGATGGCACTAGTAAAGGTTGAGGGATACGTAACAGAATCTGCAGTATCGATTTTCTTAACTAGACAGATCACAACCACTACCTTTAGGCCATTTTATAAGGAGGAGAAGGAGAGCTGCTACAACCAGCAGTTGATGAGTGTTGTGGTAATCGATAGACCAGACTACATACTATATCTAAGAACGCCTTTATTCCCAAATCCACATGCACTGTTCTCTTCCTTACAAGCCCTGATGTAGAGTGTGTATTTGCCCTCCATTATGTGTTGGCCTGTGAATGTTTTTTTAAATTGGAATAAACTTGTATCTGGATTACAGTATCATGGTGTGGTGCTTCAATTCCAATTCTACTCATGCAGGAACTGCAAAACTTATTTGGTGTGCAGAAGCCGATAGCCCATGGCCTTGGCATCCTACTTTTACACCATCTACATAGAATTAGATTGAATTAGAATTAGATGATATTAAGGAAACTTTCAGTGTTCCAGCAGCATTCATCCACTCCTCTAAACCACAGGATTTGCATGAATGAGGTATACTTTGGCCACCATCTAAGTCCACGAAGACGACCCTGGATGATGCCTGAACAAAGATGAAAGGAAATGGAAGGTATTCTTAGGAGGAGTACAGTTGTTTCTGAGAGGTAGAAAACCAGCACTGAACAAGAAAATATAGTTAAAGCTAGGACCACTTTAAACTCTCTCATTTTGTAGCAGATGTTGCACATCTGACGAATAAACTCCACAGTGCGATCGGGGTTGGGTGAAATTAGGGTACTTTAATATGAACTGCAATAGAATGGAGGACACTCATCACTGAGGGAACAAGTGTGTAACTGACAGGAAGTTCCCTCAGAAACAAGTAACTAAGTTTCCCTTTCCACTTACAGTGCAGCAGGTGCTCTGGTAAATGTGTCCTCTCTCTACAAACAGGATTTTAGCTTGGAGTGTTACTGTGTCCTCTCTGTCAAAACAGGAGTTTAGCTTAGAGTGTCAATGTGTCCTCACTAAGAGAACCTTAACATGTTATTAGAATATTATTTTGGGGGGTGTCTAAGTTTACATTCTTTACACAGACAATTAGGAAAATGGCGGCATGTTATTTAATATTTCTATCAGCTCTGAATTGACATTGCCTTCTAAGGACACATGGTGGTGGAACAGAGCATAGGAGCTAAAGAGGACTTGTATGCGATCCTATTTTTAGTATTATACGATGAATAACCCTAGTACATATTTCATTAAGATAGGTAAACAAATATGAATAGTTGAAGAACTAATGCTGGAAACTCTGCAATTCACCCATACTAGTAACACTTTTCATATGATGTTTACACCCGGGACCACAAATGTCCACTTTTCTCCCAGTTATAAACATGAACTATTAGGAGTCTGGACATTCCTGGAGCTTTCATCGCACAGATGCAGAACCGCAAGATCAATACGATGAATACTCATATTGGATACGTGACAAGGCGCAAGCCTGAGCCTGAAGTCAACTCCTTACACAAACATGTGGCCCTGATGACTAAGAATGTGACACCTACCCAACACACAGTTCGGAGCCATGTCCAGTCAGCTGATCAATACACAATAACACAACACATTATACCTTTATCTGGAGTTTTGTTATGTTCATATCAGTACAGGGCTAGCCTTCGGGGCAGGGCAATTCACTGTGAGTAACCTTGCTACATCAGCACCAACTCCATGCATCAGATTATTTTGATAAAGACTGCAGAGAGCGCTAATAGTTTTGATTAGTGGAGAAGGGCTCTCTTACATTGTTGTCACTGGTGAAAAGCCACCTTTACCTTGGTGGTCAATTGAGAACAACACCCTTACACCAGTGGTCAGTGGAAAAGTGTCCCCTTACATTGGTGGATATTGTTGTCTTCTTCTTACATTGGTAGTCAGTGATAAAGTGCCCTCATACATCACTGGTCAGTGGAATAGTGTCCCCTTACATTATGGAAATTGTAGTGCCCAACTTATATTGGTGGTCAGTGGTGAAGAGCCCTCCTACATCTTTGGTCAATGGTGTTACATCCCTTAACATGCAGTGAAGTTCACCTTTACATTGGCGTTCTGTAGAGAAAGGTCCCCTTACATTGGTTGTAAGTGTACTGGCCCCTTATATTGGTAAATGATGGTAAAGGTACCCTTGACATCAGTGGATAGCGAACACGTTCCCCCTTACATTGGTGGTCAGTGGAGGAATTACCCCTTACATGGGTGATTAGTGGTAGAAAATCCTCCTACATTAATAGTGTAAAATTGTCCTTTCACATTGTTAAACATTGTAGTGCCCCTTACCTTGGTGGTAAGTGGAGGAGGACCACATTATATTTGTGGTCAGCATAGTCCACCCTTACATTGGAGATGCTTTGGCAGTCAGTATAGTATCCCCTTCTATTGTTGGTCAGTGATCAAGAGCCCTCCTTTATTTGTGGTTAGTGGCAACCCAGCTAAACAGATCACTGGTGTCCATGGCTGCTTAACTGAGAGAGGATAAGTTTTACTGTTCCAGTGCTGCTACCTCTGCTTCTGTAAGTTATGTCGGCTCCAAGGAGACTGGGTGTCACTACACCTGGGGCACCCAGAAGGATATCCGCAGGGTTCACTTAGGATATCTAGGGCAGTGTTTCTCAGCTAGGGTAATGTAGCACCCTAGGGTGCCTTATGGCTTCCTCAGGGTTGACTCAAGATTTTGGACAGCACCATGGAAACGAATTATGCTAATCCAGGAAGGATGGGATCCATTCAAAACTGTTCTCCTCAATGGCTTCTTGATGTGAAAGAGGGGGACACTGATGTGAAACGGGGGCTCCTGATGTAAAAGGAGGGCTTCTGATGTGAAGGTGTGCTCTTGATGTGAAGAGGGCTCCTGATGTGAAAAGGGGCTTCTGATGTGAAAGGGGGGATGGTGATGTGAGGGGAGGCTCTGGTGTGAAGGGCGGACTCTGATGTGATGGGAGACCCTCATCTGTTTGTGTGTTTTTGCGTGGGGTCTCTGCCGAAAATCCATACCAAACCCTATCTGGGATAAGAGTCTGTTATGGATTTTGGAGGGGCAACACAATGTTTTTTTACATTTATGTTGTTTTACATTTTAGACTGCGGTGCCTCAAGATTTTGCATATTTTTAGGGTAATGTGACTGAAAAAGGGTTGAGAAATGCTGATCTAGGGCACGTGTCCCAGATACCAGGATCTAGTGGTGCCCATGAAGCTGATGTCAACATTCACTGTGAAGAATTTGGATATGTGACCTAGAACTGGAGCACTACACTAGCTGACGTCTCCAAAAAACCTGTTCAGTTTTTATACATTGAGAACCCCAAACTACCTTCGAATGGATCGATATTTTTGAAAGTGCACCTAAATAGATTTATGCTGAAACCTTGTCTCCAGCATCAAGTATGTCATAAAGTCATAAAATACACATCAAGGAGTTAAATGGATTTCAGAAAACTGCACAGACTACAAACAAAATTGAACAGCATCTGAGGAGACAACTCCAAGTTTCCTTTTATCCCGTAAATCTCAGTTAGAAACAGCTTTAAATCTTTTTGCAGTTTGCTCCTAAACACATTAGCCAAATATTGACATTCCGGCTAAACTGTGACTAATGCGTCAGAAGTGCTTGATAAACAGAAATGTCTGAGACCCAGAGAAGACTGCATTGAGGAGAGCAAAAACAGCCAAAATGATGTCAGATGCATTATATAACCGCTGTAGTAGAGAGTTATTGGAGTCAGAGTCCCAACACTCGTCTGTGCTCCATCTGTGCCTGCCAATGTTCTGATAATGTTTTATATTCTAGATGACTGAAACCTCATCTACTGGTTCTAGAGGACAGGGCCAAGTCTGGGTGCCTCACAGCAACCAAAAAGATGTTTAGATTCTGCAAACTGCATTAGAAATTTGGTAGATGCGTTTAGGTCAACACAATCTGCTGAGGTTCAAACCGAGCATCAGAATGGGGGAAAAAGGTGATTTAAGTGACTTTGAACGTGGCATGGTTGTTGGTGCCAGACAGGCTGGTCTGAGTATTTCTTTTTTTTTTTTCTTTAAATCAGATAGTTTTTATTAACTTTTTTATCTTTGAATATACAGAAAACCAAATACACAGAGAAAAAAAAATCAGAACAACAAACTTACAGAAATAAGTAAGTAACGAGAGTTAGCATACAAAACATATACCATAGGGACAATCATGCCATTTAGAAACAGTAGGAAATGAAGGATATGTTAAAAGCACTAATGAGAAACATTTATGAACAGATGGAGCTGCAATGTGACAATAAAAGAAAAAAAAGGGAAAATCAGGTACCGTCCAATGGGTATATTAAGTATTAAAATCAGTAGTACCAGATGAAAACCATTTGGACCATATCAAGTAAAACTTATTTATGGAACCCCGGGATTGATAAGTGATACGTTCAAACGCAATAATTAGTTCCAGCATCCAAACAGAGACCTCAGGAGTGAAAGATGATATCCATTTGCGCACAAAAAATCGAGTGGCCGTAAATAACACTTGTTTAAGAGCCAACAGTGAGAGGCGTCACTAGGCTCCAGTCGGGTGGCGAAGCTACGATGAATGGACGCCGAGGCAGCGGAGGAGGCTGGGTTTCCCTGCCAGGTAAGAGGACGACTGTGCTGGGAGGGCCCCGTATAGATTCTGCACAGCCCAACACAAATCCTGCACAGCCCCCTGAGATCCTGCAGACTGCAGGGTCTCAGGGGGTCGCTGCAGGATCTGTGGGGGGCTTTGCAGGATCCGTAGGAGGCTCTGCAGCCTGAAAAGCTCACCACAGATCCTGCACCACTACCCTGATATCCGGCAGACTGCAGGGTCTCAGGGGGTCTCTGCAGGATCTGTGGGGGGCTTTGCAGGATCTGTAGGGGGCTCTGCCCACCATAGACCTCGCAGAGCTCACCACAGATCCTGCAAATCCCCCCTGAGACCCTGCTGAGCCCACCACAGATCTTGCACAGCCCCCCTGAGATCACAGCTTTCCTGCCACGCTAATAGCGGAACATGTCGAAAGTTGGATACAGCATGTGCACTGTATCCATCAACTGACAGGTTACGCAAAAAGTATTAAACAGGAAAGGGTGGGGGAAATTTAGTGGGGGGAGCCCGAGTTTTGCCTTGCCTAAGGCAGCCCCAAACCAGAATACACCACTGCTCCCGCAGCGCAGCCCCTAATCCCCCACTCCACGCATGTGGCCCTATTCTCCTGCTGGCTAGCTTCCACAAGCGATGGATGTGCGCAGCTGGGACAATAGCCAGACTTCTATTGGCTATTTTAATTTGAAATAGCCAATAGCAGACTGTGATTGAAACACCAGGAACTGAGCAGAGGAGCGGATCTTAGAGAGAAAGTTGACTCATAGATTCGCTCCTCTGCTCAGTGGGTGGGTGCAATAGCCAGCCTGCTATTGGCTATTGCAACTTTAAATAGAGGGGGGGTGAGTGGCCAAGGCTGTGCCCTATGCAGAAGTGTGCCCTAATTTGCCTAGTGACAGCATCAGCCCTGGCCAACAGTATATGGGAGTCAAACTCCAGGCCATCTGAGACACTAAGAAGGCAAAGAAGGGGAGATGGAGTCAATGTTACGTCAAAAACAGAATTAGGAGTACGGACCACCTTTTGCCAATAGCGTTCCAGTTTAGGACATCTCCACAGGAAGCCAAGGTGAAAACTGCAATATGGACACAAGGAGTCATCCCTGAAGCCTATCTTAAAGAGGAACTCAGGAGTGCGATATATCCTATGTACTATAAATAATTGCGTCAGTCTGTGAGTAACGGAGAGGGAGACATGCGTAACGTTTTCCGGGACATCATTCCAGATATCATCAGCAATAGGACCCAAATCATTCTCCCAGCCTTTTCTGCAGGGCAACGGACACTGAGTCACCGATATGGGCAAAAATTGAGAGTCCAAAAAGAAAATCAGCCCTTTGGTATGTTCAGAGGCGAATAATGTTTTAAAAACTGGAGTAAAAAAAAATTAGGAGCCACATATAAAAACTGAGAGAGCAACGCATGACGCATCTGGAGAAACTGAAAAAAAGCTATTTTTATGTAATTGAAATTGAGATTTGTAGGCATTGAAAGGAGCAGAGTACACCGTCCTTATATAGCTGATCACCAGTCTATATCCCTGCTTGACGTCATCTGAGTATTTCAGGAACTGCTGATCTACTGGGATTTTTACACACGACCATCTCTCGGGTTTACAGAGAATGGTCCGAAAAAGAGAAAATATCCAGTGAGCGGTAATTCTCTGGCTGAAAATGCTTTGTTGAAGTCAGAGGTCAGAGAAGAATGGTCAGACTGGTTGAAGATGATAGAAAGTCAAAGTAAGGCATATAACCACTAAATACAACTGAGGCGTGCAGAAGAATATCTCTGAATGCACAACACTTTGAACCTTGGACCAGATGAACTATAGAGGCAGAATACCACACCGAGTGCCTCTCCTGTCAGCTAAGAACAGAAAACAGGCTACAATTCGCACGGGCTCACCAAAATTGGACAATAGATGATTGGAAAAACATTGCCTGGTCTGATGAGTCTCCATTTCAGTGGCGACATCCAGATGGTCGGGTCAGAATTTGGCATTAACAACATGAAAGAATGGATCCATCCTGCCTTCTATCAACGGTTCAGGCTGGTGGTGGTGGTGTAATGGTGTAGGGATATTTTCTTGGCACACTTTGGGCCCCTTAGGCACCTATTGAGCATCGTTGTTAAATCTATGCCACAAAGAAAAAAGGAGCTTCTGAAGACAAAATGGGGCCAACCCGATACTAACAAGGTGTATCTAATAAAGTGATTAGATACACCAAATGCTATCACATTGAGGGGCTTGTGATAGCAATTAAAGTAAAGTAAAAAAAAAGTGTTAAAAATAATATTGAATAAAATAAATGTAAAAATAATGTAAAAAAATGTAAAGTCCCCCGCAAGCGCGTCGCAAACAAACGTCGGGTGCGCCTACGTATGAAAACGACGATTGCGCTACACATGTTGGGTATCGCCGCACACGCCAGAGTGAGAGCAATAATTCTAGGGCCAATATTTGCACGAAACTGATGACCTGTGGCTTTTAAAGCATCGTCTATGGACTTTTTGGGGTACTGAAATGTGTTGCAGTTTCACTGACGCACACAATTTTTAACCTGGGCATGTTGGCTATCTACTCCCTGTAACCTATATATTTTATTTTAAAGAAATGGTTTTATATAGTGTTTTGGGGGGACTAAATTTAACTTAAGTGCATTTTTCACTAAATGTTTGGGTTTGATAATAAGTTGTGCTAATGTTGTGCAACATACAAATATGCAACGGTCACCATTTTGCTCTACTGGGTCTTGGCTTTCAGAAAATATATGTTTGGGGGTTTTAAGTAAATTTCAGGCCTAAAATGTGGATTATAACATGTAAGCAAAAAAACGAAAAAAAGGCCTTTGTCCTTAAGGGGTTAATGAAAGTTTTTATTGCATATTCAATAAAATTTAGCTTCCATGAACTCTGCCAACTTGTAGCCAGTAATGGAAGTCACATCCATCACACGAGACAATCTACTTTGGGATTCTGTGAAAAGCCTCAGATGGAAGATTCAGCACATCCAGAACAATAGAGCGTTCATCTTCCAAATCCCCACACGTTCGCATCACAGTAACTGCCAAAAATACATGAAAGGTAAACACCGCTTACTGGCCATTTGTGAAAGTAAAAAAAACACAAATATTGCTGCAAAATGTCAAAATATTAATGTTTTCTCCAGTCGCTGCATAGCTTGACGCTGACATCTTCCTACGCGCTGGAGATAAATCGCAACGTGCGCTACGCAAGTGAGTCTCTCAGGTTGAGCACTGAAAAAACAAGGTGACATTTCCCTCTCAGCCCATCTGCACTGCGTCCATGAATTATTCAGGGATTTCCGCTTTGCTTTGGTAGCCGTGAATTTGGAAAGTTGCCTTTCGGAAGGAGATAAGCGACCCGCAAAGCGTTCCTGTTTTCTAAAACTCCTCCTTAGATTTACATGAGTTATGGCAAGCTCCGGATGAATCTCTTGTTACAGGTTAGATAGGACCTTTAATAGCGCTTGGCTTGCTAAAGCGCTGCGTATCATAATCAATGGGCTTTATTTGATAAAACATTTGTTTACTAATGGACTCGCTGACACATTAACCTGAATGTCGCGCCACTTCCTCAAACTCAACCTGTCCGAAACTGAGCACAAAAATATTCTCTCCCCCGAGCCCCCTCCACCAACTTTAACGGTCAATCCCTCACCTCAGGCCAGGGTGCTAGGTTTAACCCTGGATTCTGACCTCTCCTTTTGCCCCATATGCAATCACTGTCCAAATCTTTCTGCTTTTACAGTACCTCCATATCACTTCTAAAATGTGTCCCTTCTTAACAAATGACACCACAGAGCTTCCAGATCGATCTTTTGTTATCTCTCACCTAGACTATTGCGTTTCTGTCTTCGTTGGCCTACCTTTACATAGGATATCCCATTACCAGTCTATCATTAGGGCTGCAGCTAACGATTATTTTCATAATCGATTAGTTAGCCGATTATTGAGTTCGATTATTCGACTAATCGGATTTTTTTTTTAAAAGGGTTCAGTGATGGACTACTAGTTTCTATTGAGATTGTAGTCCATCACGGGAGCAAGCTTGGCGCGGTGGAAGTAAAAAAAATAAATACACCAGCGTAGGCGCGAGCGGCTTAACTGACGTGGGCGTGGCGTAAGCAGCGGGCGTAAGCAGCGTGCGTGAGCGGCGTGCAGCGGCAAGCAGGAAATTTGAATTTCAGCCGACGAATCGACGATGGAAAACGCTGGCAACGTTTTCCGTCGTCGATTTTAATCGACTTAATCAAATAATTGATGCAGCTCTATCTATCATGACTGCTACTTTCAGACTTATTCACCCTACAAACTGCTCAGTGGCCACCACTCCTCCCTGCCAATGACTTCAATGACTACCATTCATCCAATGAAAAGTCAAATTACTAAAAACAGCATACAAAGCCATCCACAACTTGCTGAGCTGAATTACTAACCTAAGCTCAAAATATCACCCAAACCATCCTCTCCGCTACTCCCAAGATTTCCTGCTCTCTAGCAACTCTCCAAATATCATCCACACTGTCCTCTCCGCTACTCCCAAGACTTCCTGCTCTCTGTCTCTCTAGCAACTCTCCAAATATCACCCAAACCAACATCTCTGCTACTCCAAAGACTTCCTGCTCTCTAGCAACTCTCCAAATATCACCCAAACCATCATCTCTGCTACTCCAAAGACTTCCTGCTCTCTAGCAACTCTCCAAATATCACCCAAACCGTAATCTCTGCGACTACCAATACTTCCTGCTCTCTAGCAACTCTCCAAATATCACCCAAACCGTAATCTCTGCGACTACCAATACTTCCTGCTCTCTAGCAACTCTCCAAATATCACCCAAACGATCCTCTCCGCTAATCCCAAGACTTCCTGCTCTCTGGCTTTCTAGCACTCTCCAAATATCATCCAAACCATCCTCTCCGATACTCCCAAGACTTGCTGCTCTATGGCTCTCTAGCAACTCTCCAAATATCATCCAAACTGTCCTCACCTCTACTCCCAAGACTTCCTGCTCTCTGGCTTTCTAGCACTCTCCAAATATCATCCAAACCATCTTCTCTACTACTTCAAAGACTTCCCACTCTCTAAAAATATCATCCAAACTGTCTTCTCTGCTACTCCCAAGGCTTCCTGCTCTTTAGCTCTCTAGCACTCTCCAAATATCATCCAAATCATCCTCTCTGCTACTCTCAAGACTTCATGCTCCCTAGCTCTATAGCTCTCTCAAAATACCATCCGAACTGTCCTCTCTGCTATTCCCAAGACTTCCTGCTGTCTAGCCACCTACTCCCATGCTCACCTCCAGGACTTTTCTGGAGCCTCTGTCATCCCCTGAAACCCCTTACCCCAATCTGTTTGGCTTTGTCCTACTCTATCTCTTCAGGGAAGCCTATCCCACCTCTGCCTAACAACTGAATTTTTACTTTTTTTATCAACTGAATAATGCTTTTTGTATCACTTCCCACTTCATTTAGACTTTTTCCTTTCAGGAGCAGGGCCCTCCTAACCCTCTTGTATTAAATGTTAATGTAACTGTGCTGTCTCCCTACTGTAAACCAAAGTACAAACTGTTGGTGCTATATAAATCCTGTATAATAACAATAATAATAATAATAAGGTTTGGGTTTAGAGCTTTGTCACACACCTAATCTAGTCTCCAGCTCGGTTATCGAACAGTGAGGTGTTGGAGGTACATGGTCTACATCACATGACCACAAGGTAAATTTTGCTACCAATGGTATTTGAGCTTAGTGAAATGATGTGATTCATAGCAAGTTATTGGGTCATATTTAATGCTCATATGCAATAAGGAGCTCTCATGGATTTACATACACTTTGAGTTTTCATTATGAGGTCATCAAGGATCTTCGGATGCTCACAAGAGATCAGCAGCAACCTGAAGTCTCTTCGGACAGATGAATTCAGTGGATGGAGTTTTTGTTTTAATTTGCCTGTGTGGTTAATATTCTTTGTTTGCGTGATGATGAATGCACAGCCACAGGCAAACCTATCCACTCGCATCTCATTCACATTAAGAACTTTATAATGAAGGTTTGGCCCAGGATCTCCGCAGTGTATTAATGTCCTCAAACTGTTTATCTAATTCTGGAAGAATACCATGCCTGCTGAATAATAATGAAGGGTAATGGGGTATATAAACAATACCTAACAGGGAAAAATATTAAAATGCCACAGTTAACAGCCTGACTGTCACGTGAACCTTATATTAAGTTCCACTCAGCAACTAGCATTCTGTTTCTGAGGTGATGTTTATGTCTTACTTAGGTTTCCAGATAAAATGGATATTTTAGTTGTGGGAGGGCACCAGAGGTCTGAATCTCATCATCATCTCTGTTTGTAAGGCTCCAGAGCCAAGATTTCCAATTAATAGTTCTGGGTCTAATCCGTCACATAAGGCCGTTATCTGATGGTGAATTTGTAGGTATCTTGTGGATTGTACATGGATGTGTTGATACATATACATATAATTAGCATACAGGCCTTTACAATTAACGTTTGCCATTACACTTTTGCATGCAGATGGGAGTTGTTATATTCTGGGCATCAGTATACAAGGATGCTTAAAGTAGATCTAACGCTAATTCCTAAATTCACCTATAGGCTTCAAATATACATGTCTTTTCAGAGGTTGTTGAATCTGCAGCTTTAATTTGAAGAACACTTTGTGATCCTGCCATAAGAGCCTTGTTCAGGCACTTCCTGGTGTGGAGTGACAAGTGTTGTTTAATTGTTCGGCTCAGCGAACAGTCAACCATTAATAGTGTGTGGACCACACAGCATCATTGGCTGCTAGGACACAGACAGAGCTTCGTTGAGTGGGCAAACTTGCCAATCTTGTGTTCCAGTTAGGGTTGCTACCTGTCCAGGATTCACCCGGACAGTCCAGGTTTTGGATGCTGTGTTTCATGGCAGCTGAAGCCCGGGCACAAGATGACAAGCAGACAGGGGCAACACTGGGGTCCTGGTGTTCCTGGTTGTAGACAGCGGTGTGCCGTATACAGGATAGATCTGCAGCTCAGCTGCAGAAAGTTCCCTCATTAGTAAGTATGGCTGAGGACTGCGCTCTGAAGGTGCATTCTCTCTCTACCCCCCTCCCTCCCTCCCTCTCTATCTCCCTCCCTCTCTATCTCCCTCCCTTATTGTCACCCAAACATGTTCTCATGGATTAAATTGTGACAGACTTTTACTTATACTTTGGCCCATTTACCAAGTTTACAGTATATGTACCCTATCCCAGCATGCACCACAGGCTGATAGAAACCCAGTGATTGGCTGCTGCACTGTACATAAACTTACAGTGTCCCTCATTGGCTGTCCCACAATTCAGCACAGTCACACTCCACCCAGGGGGGCACAGTCAATTACAGACACCTGTAATTAACTAGATACATGCCAACTATAATCCAGCCAGGCTGACTACAGCCCTGGCTATCACTATATGTCTAGTAGCCACCTCACACAGGCTGATGGGGGCTACAAATGATTTATCTGTAAAATGTTTATATCTGGGAGGTCCTACATGGCAACTGGACTGGAGCAAAGAAGCCTCCCAGGTCCCTTGCACACATGTTTTGAGGATCTCCTCTAAAGGTGCCCATACACTGCACGATTATCGTACGATAATCGTATGCGATCGGGTTTTCGTACGATAATCGAGCAGTGTGAACGGAGACGTGCGACCGTTTCTACTGTACGGTCACACGTCTTCTGTCGAACCAGCATGTTCGAAAACCAGCCGGGAATCGTACGATTCTCGGCTGGTTAGAACGGTGCTCGGAAGATAAATGCTGAACGGGCCGGTGTGCGCACGCGCACACTGCCCGTTCAGCATTGCGGTCATCGGAAGCCCGCCCCTCAGGAGGGCGGGCTTGCGATGATCGAGACTGCGATCTGCCTGTCCAAGATAGGCAGATCGTACGTTTTTTTAATCCCTTTACAACCATCGCAAGACTAAAGTCTTGCGATGGTTGTAGAGTGTATGGCCACCTTAACAATGTTCTCTCTGCTTTGTATTCTTTCTAATTACTTTGTAACTCTTCTCTTCTAGATAAACTTTCTAAACCTTTCATCGGGGTTGTTGCTTTCCTTATCGGCAAAATGGTTCAATTTAGACAATGTTCTATACATTCTCACTTGTGCATAGTGATCTGCGAGAGAGAACTAATCTATGCTATGCAGCCCCTCCATTCCATTTACTGTGTGACACAGGGGTAACCTCTGTGCGCGAGAGGAACATATGTATAATGTATATCCTCAGCATTCAGCACAGCCTGAGAAGTGCTTGCATTGATAAGAGGCTCTATATAGCTGCAGGGAAGAGGACCCTCTTCACTCTGCTCCATCCAGCATGTGATTGGTTCAGATATAGTAACCTGCACTCGTCAGCCAAGAAGAGGAGCTCACTGCCATTCATGATGGAGAATCAATGAAAATAAAAACTACAAGGAGAGGATGAGAGTCTACACCTTTCTATATCATTCATCACCGTTAAAGGGAACTCAACTTAGAAGGGTTCTTGGAGTTGCAAAACACCCTTCATAAACAAGAGGCATATTTGAAGTAAAATGATCCATTTGCTGCTTTTTTTGGTGCCTAATACATTTATTAGGCATTTTCTCCATACTGTATGTGTGTTTGAGTGACATTGTCTGCCATCCACCCAAAGTCTACATTGCTTGCTCTCTGTACGAAATCCATATCCCAGTAAAATCTGCATATTTTGTAGGGCTGTACGAGGGGAGGCAGATAGGTTCTAATCCTCACCATGATCTCGATGTGCTAGGGATCTGAAATTTTGCAGGTTTAGAGGTGGATATCTTAGTAATATGCATGCCAATTTTTGTTTTTGTAGGTCGTGGTGAATTATGATTAGAACAAAGAGAAATGGAGTATACATGAAGAGATTTGAGCTGTGTATGGAGAGGAAGGACGACCTTCCATTGGGTCATCCTTTACATTTGTGTGACCACACTGGAATTCTCTCTTCCATCATTTGACAGTCTCCTATGATGGACAATCCTCTCCATACACAGCTGGCATCTCTTCATGGATTATTTGGGCAGATTTCCCTTGAAGATGGAGGAACCTAATCACGGCTCAGTATTTAACTTACTCCATTTCTCTTGGCTCTAACTATAATTCACCACAAGCTACAAAAATTGTCATGCATATTACTAAGATATCACCTATAAACCGGCAAAATTGCATATCCCTAGCACATCTAGATCATGGTGAGGTTAAGAACCTATTGTCCTCTCCTCGTAGTTTCCACAATGGCACTTGTGGGCTGATGTCTCAGACATCAGGAGTAGTAGGCTCATTTTCTAGCCTCAGAATTAACTTTTTGTGATAACTTTCTCCTTGTTTTGTTTCCTTCTTCTGGTGGCTAACTTTGGACATCTCTGGCTACATTCACAAAAAAAAACTATAGGGTGAGGGGTTGCAGTGAATGTTGAGTCAGAAGACACACTACAGTTCAAAAAAACATCAATTTTTTTTCCCGTATTTGCTGGTCTATACAGATAAATGGTAACTCTACATATAAAGCAGACCGCAGGATGCTTCCAGTGGCACATTCAAGCAGCTCCTGCTGGGTTACTGTATTCTGACAGCAGATGGCTGCAGCTGTGATGATTGGCTGCAGTCCCTTTTCAGCTGACAATTTGTGGCCTCGCGCCTTTGGTCAAATGGAATGGTGCCGACAGGTCTATACATGGCTTAAACTTTGTCAAAGTCAGCAGCACTTGCCCGAATTCCATGCATTATGTGGCCAGCCTAAGAGCTAAAGACGAGGCAGGTTTTAACATTAACATTAGTGTATTTTGTGAGAGACAACGACCACAAATATTGTTCAGTGGCTGGACAGTATGTTAGCAGCTTAGTTAGGTGGTAATTTACAGGTAATAAGGAGAGAGAGATGAGAGAGGAGGTTTTGTCTTGAAATATAAATTATTTAGGAGACAATAGCCACAAATATTGTGCAGTGGCTGGACAGTGCAGCTCCAAATTGCAGCGTGTGGGTGGGTGGGGGGTAGGTGCTGGTGTGCAGGAGTAATGTCGCTGCTCTGGTTGGCATCCTGCCTAGCTCCTGGCAACCAGTGACATCACTAGTTCCCAACAGTTTGACAGAATGCCAGCCAAAGCATACCAGGTTACTATGAGCTGGACAAGGAGATTTGTATGGCCCTTACACATCTCCCTGTCTGGCTCTTAGCAACCTGGGATGCTCTAGGCAGAAAGAGCGCAGCAAGCATACTGTAAACTTTGTCCATGCCGCTCTGCCTGCTGCCCCTCTATGTGACCCTAAGAGTTATAGCCTAAGGCTGCCTCATTATAGGAACGGCCCTGGTCAGGGCACTGGAGGCATAACTGCAGGGGGAAAGCCTACAGCCATAGACTGCCCACCCTTCCACAACACAGGGGGAAGGTCAGGCAGCAGCAGTAAATGGAGTATGGAAATTCTAGGGCCAGTCAGGCAATAACTTTCATCATACAGATCTGTGTAAGCACCACACTGATCCTCCTGCTATAGGTTCACCCCCTGCTGGTTCTCCTTTGTCTGTGTCCCACCGGCAACCACTTTGGACTTCATTAGTGCCCACTTTGTACCCTGTTAATGGCCCCCTTACTCTGTTTGCCCACTTAGTGCCAGTTGTACAGTATCCTGTCTCCTGCACCTGCTCTGCTGCTCTTAGGTAGTGTGATGGTTGTCAGTGCCAGGAGGATTTTTAGAAACGCTGCATCTGAGCAGCATACTCCTGGATTTCTCCTGGAAGGCTACACGCACCAAGGCTGGGTTCAATGCCTTTATGTCTGTTCTAGTACATTGACAATGCTGCCAGTGCACTCCCAGCTGCAGTGGCACTCTATATCCTGGATAGGCTGACACTGAGGAATGGGGAAGCCACAGGTCATCTGTGGAGGGTTTAAGCTGGAAACAGCCTCACTTGCTCTGGTCCTTTGCCTGTCAATGAGCATTCCTGGCTTTCCCCTTCTGGGCTAACAGACCCGCATCGGCCTATCACCCCTCTGGGCACAGGATGTGTATGTTGTCTAGGAAATGGTTGCCGTTATTAGGTGGACCGAAGCTCCAATTGTATGTTGTAGATTCTCTCCTAGGCTCTGTCCTGACTAATAATGCAACGCCATGTGTTACATCGCTCACTGTTTCCAGGGCCGGATTTACTACCCACTCTGCTGCCCCAAGGCCAGGTTCCTCCCCCTCCTAATCCCTCTAATTCTCCTCCGCTTCCTTCTCCCTCTACTTTTCGTGTCCTTCTTCCTCCTCCCCTTCCTCCTTCCTTCTTCACCTCCTCCTCCCCTTTCCCCTTCACCTCCTGCTCTACCTCCTTCACCTCTTCCTCCTCCTCCATCTCCACTTCCCTCCTTCATAGTGCCTACTGAATCATACATGGTGAATAACTGGTGAAAGCCTCCCTCCAGTTTATGTCCTAGTCGGTCCCACATTAACATATTTTCAGCCGCCATCACAATTTTGTAAGGATGTCCCTTCCCTGGTCAAGCAAACACAGGCAGGGATAGCCATACAAATTAGGTAACACTCATTTCAATCCCCCTTGGTCCCTGTTGCCTTTTTCCTGGAAGTCTTCCTCCGGGGACAAGATGAGAAGGGCAGACAGCAGCAAAAAATTAAGCTTACAATCCTACAGCCATAGCCTGCCCTTCCTTCCCAAGAGTGAAACCTTGACACTCAATGCAGCCAACACCCACCCCACCTTCTCCAGTAACAAGCCTCTCATTCAGGTTTTTACTGGAGTGGGAGAAAAAAAGCCCCAAACCCCATACACACCCAGTACCTGCATGACAGCTTGGCCCTTTACGGACTAACATTTTGATTGTTTGCATTTTGTATTTTATTTTTTTTTGTTTTATTTCCCCTCATAAGGCTGTTCTTGCCCTGGTTATGCATTGTTTGGACATGAGGCTTGCCTGGTTTTGGGTCCTTTGCCACATGCAAGATTTTGGCTCAGAAATGGCACAAACATGTAAATAATGGTTCTTGGCTGTCTTCACAAATATATGGCACAGATTGGCCCCTGCTGGGACCTCTCATTTTGAGATTTGCTACAAACTTACAATTTTGAGTTCTGATCACTACAGGAAAGGAGCAAAGCTTCCTCCTGCCTGCAGCTGACTGATGGCAGCATAGGCCAAGTCACTGGGCTAGCGCTTAAAGTGTTCCTCCAGGCAAAATAATTACACCTTTGCTAGGTTCCCACAATCTATACACAGTGCCATTATACTCTATTTTTATATTCTTACATTATATAAATAAATGATTTGATGATCCCGCTATTCAGCTGAATATGTCTTGTTTCTAGGGCTGTTACTGATAAAAATTTGCGTTCGATTAATAAAAAAAATGTTTGCGATTCATTTCGATTAATTATAATAACGCACATACACATCCAACTACATTGGCCTATACACATACAGCACAGCAATGAAGTAATAAAATGAACTAGGATCACACTAATCCAGCACGTTATTATTCTGAGTTGCCCCACTCAAGCGGCGGCCATATTGAGTGGGGCACGTGAGATTAATAACGTGCTGGATTACTGTGATCCTACTTCATTACTGTGATCCTAGTTCATTTTAGTACTTTATTGCTGTGCTGTATGTATATAGGGCATATCTTGTATACTAATTCTTGTATACTGTTTGCATTTATAAATCTATAGTGGCTGTGTGTGATCATATTGCAATCACTGTAAAAAAACCTTTCCAGGGATATCATCAGGAAGCCCAGGCAGAGGGTAACCTTTAGTGGTGTCATTGCAGTGCAGGGCAGTGGTGGGAGAGGATTAGCAGAGCAGATACTGGGGCTCCCATGCTGCCTTGTCTTATCAAGCTGTGGACGAGCTCTACAAGGCGACCGGAGGCCAGTCTACTGACATCCCAATCGCCCAATCAATTTCCCCCTCATCCAGTCCAGCTCCACCATTTAGCTTTTGAACACCGGCCCAAGTGGCTCCGTCGGCTAACGAATGGAAGGGGGATGAGTCAGGTGACGTCACGGACATCGACGTCAACTGACTCCTCCCCCCCTTCCCTTCGTTAGCCGACGGAGCCACTTGGGGAAGGGGGAAGGAGTAGGGTGACGTCGATGTCCGCGACGTCACCGGAAGCCGGAGAGGTGAGTACCTGTCATGACACCAGAGCACGCGCGCCACGGCGCACGCTAGAACGTGCACATGCCAGCGCACGAGCGCCACGGCGCACGCTAGAACGTGCATGCACCACGCCGCACTCTAGAACGTACACACGGCAGCGCACGCACGCCACGGCGCACACTAGAACGTGCACACGCCCGGTTCTAATGATGGCGCCAAAAAGGGCTATATAAGGCTGAGACACCCAGATCTCCCTGCTGACTGATCTTCAGCTTATACCGTGTTCCTGGATCCTGTTACTTACTGTTTCTCCTGTTACCGAATCCGGCCTGCTTGACCTTGCTCCTGCTCTGTGTTCCTGACCTCGGCTCGTCTTTGACTTCTCTTCTGCCTGCTCCCTGGATACCACGCTGCCTGCTAGTTACAGACCCGGCTCGCTTCTGACTAAGTCCTGTCTTCTGATTTTGTACTTCGCTACCAGATTGTTGTTGACCCGACTGGTGTTACCTTTCTTCAAGGATCATCTTACCAACCTGCACCCTGCTCAGAAACCTCAGCTACTAGTAAGCAGCTTCGACAGGAGTCGCAACTCACCGGCACTTGTGCCCCTCCTGGTCCTCACGCACCTGTGCCTACTATCCAGAGGTGTTTGGACTGGAGCAGCAAGAGAGGCCGCCCTCGTCATCTCAGGCTCCATCTAAGGTACGTGACAGTATGAGTCAGCCAGTTAATCAGAGCCTGAAAGCGGGGCCTCTATCATGGAGGAACTTTGTCAGCAGATCACAGCAGTAGCCCAGGCGGTGAAAGAACTTCAGGAGGGTTACTTCCAGCTTGAAGGTCGCGTGGAATCACTTACACGAGCACCAACCAACGCTCCCAGCACTACTCAGCCTTCCACTCCAGCTCCAGACCCTACAGTACAGTCACCATCAGTAACAACTCCACCACCGGAACCCAGAGTAGCTATGCCAGAACGCTTCTCTGGGGACCGAAGTAAATACCGTGCGTTTTTTAACGCATGCAAACTCCATTTTTTGCTTCAGCCACGCACTTTCTCTTCAGAGACAGTAAAGGTGGGATTTGTGATCTCATTATTGCAAGGGGAGCCGCAGGCCTGGGCGCATCGACTTCTGGAACGGGAGAGTGCTATATTGAATAGTACGGCATCCTTCTTTGACGCCATGTCGCTTCTCTACGATGACCCCCAGCGAGCAGCTACTGCCGAAATCTCGTTACACACCCTGCGACAAGGCCAAAGACCAGCCGAAGATTATGTAGGTGACTTCAGAAGGTGGAGTGTCGACACGGACTGGAATGATGCAGCCCTTCGCTATCAATTCCGTTTGGGCTTATCGGATACCTTGAAGGATGAACTCGCCCGTGTGGGGCTGCCAGGCAGCTTGGAAGAACTTATTCGACTCTCCATTCAAATTGACCGGCGCCTAAGAGAACGCAGATCTGAAAGGTCTGGTACCTCCCGCCCAACTTGGATGCTACCCCGTGCCTCTGCAGGTCCTATCCCGGATTCTTCTGTTCCAATGGCGAACACATCGGTTGACCTGTCCGAACCTATGCAGTTAGGTCTGATCCGTGCCCCGTTGACTCCCGAGGAGAAGTTACGTCGCCGTCAATTGAATCTGTGCCTTTACTGTGGGGAGAATGGCCACTATGCACGAACCTGCCCTAACAAGGCCGGTAAGTGTCATCCTTTGCATTCAGTCTCCTTCACTCCCGCTATTAACAGTCGGGCTACCCATCTCACACTTCCTGTCTCCCTACAGCTTCCAGGAGGAGCACTCCAGGCCCAGGCCATCCTTGACTCAGGAGCCTGCAGCTGTTTCATTGACCACAACTTTGCAAGAAGATACCAGATTCCTACCCAGATCAAGTTACAGAGACTCTTTATCCACCTAGCCGACGGGTCAAGCATCAGTTCGGGCCCGGTGACCCACGAAACCATCCCAGTCACTGTCCTGCTTGAGTCGGGCCATTCAGAATTACTACGTTTCGATGTTATCGCATCCCCATTATTTCCAATAATTTTGGGGTTACCTTGGTTACAGGCTCATAATCCTCAAGTGGATTGGAATACCGGACTGGTAACTTTCCAGTCTAGCTACTGTGTACAGAATTGTTTTTGTCATACCATCATTGGGCCCTCTGTGTCCCTATGTCAGCCCAAGGACAGCCCGCAGGTGCAGCAACTTGTGCCGCTCTGTTATCATGATTACTTGGACGTATTCGACAAACAGAAGGCCAACATACTACCCCTTCACAGGCCATATGATTATCCCATTGAACTATTACCAGGAGCAAACAT
>NW_017307256.1:625541-663875 GCF_000935625.1 Nanorana parkeri | reverse complement strand
GTTCAGCGTAACTCCACTCTGTTCCCCTATGTGTTGCATACTACTATTGATCATCAGCATATCCTGGAAGATGTTTGTCTCTTTACAGAAAATATTATGAATGTTTAAATGTTTTTTTTGTAACATTGATGAATAAAATGTATATTTTTTTACAGATATAATCTTGTGTTCTGATGCTATAAATGCTCACATTTATCCTATATTGTTTTTGTACTACGTATTTTAGGTATGTGGTGCTCACAGTATGGAGAGTTTATATTATCATTCCTGTCCCATAGGCATAACAAGAAGTGAGAGGAAATCTCTACAAATTGAAAGGAACTCCCCTCAGACAGCTGTCACCAAAACAGTTGCCTCCAATAAAAGATTTAGCCTCAACTCCGGTTTTCCTCAACACATATATACTATATAACATTGGGACTCCATCAGTAGATGATAAGACAGGTTAATATGTCATCAGGACTGTGACTGCCAAGCAGTCTGCTGTTTACTGGGTGCTAGGGTTCGACATATTGCAGATCAGGTTGACAGATTGTTGGGTGAAACTATTATTACTATTGAGAACTGCTATGTTCAAAGTCATTATGGCTAGAGCTTCATATAAGTGCATCAAATGCTTAAGTAGTTGTAGAAGTATGTTATAGGCCCCCTAACATAACAAATGATGAAAAGATTCAGCTCCTGTCACTTGATATGGGGGATTTTAATTCCCATGTTATTGATCAGGCTAATGGTATTGCACATTTAGCATAGGCTTGTCATGTAACTGTTAGCAGGGTAATTTAATGGGTCAAATGGTGGAAGCCCCAATTGGAAAAATGCTCTGTTCTATTCATTTCAAATAACATAGAGCTCTTTACAAATGTGCAAATTACAGAAAATTGGGTAATAGTGATCATAATGTAATTACATATTACAGGAAAGAGAGGTAGAATGCAAAATTTAAAAAAGGCTGACTTCACTAAGCTGCACTGCATACTATTAAATAGGATCAAATATTCCTAACAAAGACAGAAGACAAGTCGGGGTGTTTCAAGGGCATTTTAAACAACCGCATTTGGCAGTGTATTCCAATGGGCAACAAAAAGACCATGACAATAGCTAAAAATTGTTGATGTTGTTGTTTTATTTTCCATTACTTTGTCATACCTAATGTCACATAAAAATACCTAGCCAATGTAATTGCATTTTGAGACAAAAAAACCTGAAATTATTTCAAATACAAGCAAAAATGCCTATTTGCAAAACCTATATACTTGCTCAATTCTTTATACAAATAATGAAGCTGCAGATTCAATCATTATTAAAGTTATTTTCATTATCTGACTCAATTTGAGAAGACTTTGAAGTTTATAGACAATTTAATCCTCAAAGAACTCACTTTTTAGATGGTTTGATATATTTTGCATACTTCCATTACATTATTCATATCACAACTATACCTCTAGCTACCAACAAACTACCGTATTAGTTTTTTAAAAAAAATCAAATAATATCCACTGAATTTGTTTGCTTTTTAAAGGTTTATTTTTATGAAAAACCCCTGTAGACCGAGCAGTAAAATCTACATGCCATGAATCAACAGATACAAAGAAAACATTACAAAATTGCGTTATTATTTCTATTTATAAAGTTCCTCTTGCTTTCCACAAATAAAAAAATAAAAGCTTCCACGCCTAATTTCCCTCATGTGGTTAAAGCTTAGGATAAGGTAATTGATTCAGTAATCAGTATATAAAGAATGGGGTTTTAAAGAGGTAGCCCGAGAACACATAACAAAATAAATCTAAAATCCAACATTTTATTGTATCTACAGGTTAAAATCATAAAACTTAAAAAACAATTGGACATTTATAATGTGTGAACAGTCTTTGAAAAACTAACAATTCAAACGCACAATTACACCGATAATCTGCTTGGAAGATATAGTGCTGTCTCCAGATCTCCTTTGTGGTGTATAAAGGTAGAACATAGTTGAATGGACTTGTCGTGCGATTCTGGTTTGAATATTCCCAACACTTTTCGCTATCAATAGACAAAGAAACAAAATCAATAATGGGTGGGAATATAACACAATACACCACATTAGGTACATAGCAGCAAAATATATCCAAATCCATCTCATATAGCATGCTTACATCATGATGAATAGAGGTTCCGAAGACAAGTATTCACATAATATAGGCGGGGGAAACCAAGCGGGGGGGGGCAAATGCATGAGCCTCACATTTAAAAGAGGGCCATTCCAAAATCTAGAGAAATAATATGCAATAACATCCTAGATAAAGTATATTGTACTACAATACCACTAAAGAATAGACATGTGCACCAGCAAAAAATTTTGTTTTGATTCGGATTTTGCATTATTTAATTTTTCCGATTCGGGTCCGAAATTGAATTTATTTCAGGATTCGGATTCCGACGAAATTCGTTAGTAGTCTGGTCGAAATTTAATTTTGTTTTTGTTCGTTGCAGCAAAGTGACATTGGAAAAAAAAAACTTTTTTTTTCACAGTCTGCAGAAGAGGAAACAAAGTGAGAGGTTCTACCCAATTCATACCAGACCCTTTAGGTCTGGTAGGAATGTTAGAAGGGACCCCCCCCAAGTTAAAACAAAAAAAAGTAGTGCGTGGGGTTCCTGCCAAAATCCATACTAGGCCCTAGATTGCCCGATTTAATTAAGAAGTCTGGACTTTTTTAATAACGCTTATTTAACCCTTTAGTTAACCCCTCCCCCCCCTTTCCTGCCCTGCCGGGCCAGTGCTCGAATCAAGGGTTTGGTAAAAAGGTTAGGAGGGACCCCACATTTTTTCCCCATTTTTTGGGGCTGGGGTTCCCCCTTAAAATTCCTACCAGACCTAAAGGGTCTTATAGATTTTGGGGGGAACCCCACGCACTTTTTTTTGTTTTAACTTGTGGGAGGGTCCCTCCTAACATTCCTACCAGACCTAAAGGATCTGGTAAGAATTGGGGGGGAACCTCGCGCTTTTTTTTTTTTCATCTTCTGCAGACTGTTAAAAAAAAATTCTAATATCATTTTTCTGCAAAGAAATTTCGTCCAATAAACAACATTTCATCCGGACTACCGCTAACGAATTTCGGGAAATCGGAAATTCAGATTAGTTTGCATTCATTCTAGGTGTAATTCGGAATTCGGATACATCCGAATTTCCAATATTTCGGCCGAATTTCGATTCGGAACTAAACGAATCGCACATGTCTACTAAACGATATAGACCAAGATAGCTCAATATACAATGTAAATATAACATTTATGATAGTATTCACCCAACATGAGGAGCTAAAGCAATGATCAGTAGTAGACAAGGGGGGCTGACCTAATGTCAATAAAAGGACTAACTGTAGCTGCAAAGACTATGCCCACACGAAGGGAGCTGTGCATAAATACAAAATAGTTAATAAGTGCCAGGGACTCTACCTTGGGGTATACATGTATAAGAATAAAGTTACAAATGCCATAACAGCTCTATGAATGCCTCAAAATAGGCGGTAAAGCACACAATTAACATCACCAATGGCCTCTTAACTGTCCAAGGACAGGAACTAAAGCTAGAGACACTGATAAAGACTAGCTATAAAGGTAGTAACACCAACAGATATAGGAGGGTGTAGGGCATGGTACAGTACAAGACCCTTACCCAATAGAGTAGATTCAGGCCAGCCTCCCACCACGCAGCAGACATAGCCCCAGATGTGAAGTGACTTGGCTGTATAGCCTGGGGAAACCAATGAGTATGCCCAATTCCCCATGTGGAACTCCATCCCTGCTGGCCACAGGAGGGGAAAAAAGGTAGATAGAGAGACTTAGCTATTGATGCTATCTATCTATATAGACTTACCTTTTTTTTGCTGTCTAGCGGGCTGGACTAAAAAGACCTAATGATGTCTCCTAATACAATCTTCCTCTTCTTTCCTGTCCTTTCCAGCTTTCTCTCCAGCGCTGCTGCGGGTCTCCGATCCATCGCTGACTCCTCTGTCCTTGCCATAGACTTACCTTGTGTCTCTCCTCGTCTTCCGGCCGAAAATCCAACCTGCACATGCGCCCGCCCCAAGATGCTTTGCGGCCACCCGAGCATTTTCTGATTTTCGGACGGGAGCGCACGGCGAAGACAGGGGTAAGTTTAAACTGCTTTTAAAGCGTTTTTTTCCCCTAACTTTTTGCATACATCTACTGCTTGCTAGCAGTAGATATATGCAAAAAAACGTGAGAGTTTGGAAACCCTTTAAGTCCCCCGCCCCCATGTGCATGCGCTTATAAACGTAAATACACATTGGGTGCGCCTACATACGAAAACAACTATTATGCCACACATGTTACATAACGTCGAAGTGCGAGCAATAATTGTAGGGCCATCAATCACTGATAACACTAACAGGGTGATTCACAAAAGGGTGAAGAGTTTGGAGAAGGCAGAAGTGAACAATCTAGGGCAACATATCTGAACTGGAAAGTTAGATGAATTTGGAGAATTTTTCCAAATCAGCTATGTTGTCTTAGATGGTTCACTTCTCCTGCATTCTCCAAACTCTTCACCCTTTTGTGAATAGCCCTGTAAATTGATGAGCGGTAGAAGCTTTTAAAGCGTCGCCTATGGACAATTTTAGACATGGTCGTTTTTTGCGATTTCGCGGGCGCACGCAATTTTAAAGCTTGACATGTTTGCTGTCTATTTACCAGACATGACCCCATATTTTATATTTTACCAAAAATGTGGGTGCTGAAAAATGTTTTATAACATAAAGTAGGGAAAACAGTTTTTCTTTTCAAACTTTTTTTTCTTTTTTCATTATATAGTAAAAAATAAAAACCCCAGTGCTGATTAAATACCACCAAAAGAAAGATTTATCTGTCCCTAAATTTTTTTATAAAATTCATTTCAGTACAGCGTTGCATGACGGAATGAATGTCCGTCAAAGTACTGCAGTTCTGAATACTGAAAAATGGTCTGGGCAGGAAGGGGGTTTACCACCCCAGTGAGGAAGTGGTTAATGAACCATGAAAGGGTTTGGGATCTAATCTATCCTATCTATCTATCTATCTATCTATCTATCTATCTATCTATCTATCTATCTATCTATCTATCTATCTATCTATCATAAGCAAGTGTTTGTACTTGGGTAGCAGTTGAAGGGGTAGCACACAGGGGCGATTTCATAAGGTTGACTGCATCTGATTTCGACTCCATACTGCTTCACTATATGAACATGCTGCTACTGATATCTTGCCTGATACCAGCTCTGGCATTGCTCTACCCCTGCCAACATATCTGTTCCCTTGCCTGACTATGACAATTATCTAACTCTTTATCCTCCTTAAAGTGACACTAAACTCTGGAGTTAAATCTTAAAAATGCATTAACCGAATCAACTGAATTTTGTTGAATGCACATGTCTACTAGCATTTTCATGGCTAGATTAGTCCAAGAAAGGGTGACGGAATCTTCAGGGTTGCTTGGTGTATCATTTTCCACCTTAGAAAATTGTTCAAAGACAATGGTTGTTCATTCAAAGACTGATCACTTTCAAAGGATGCTTCTGTTACTAACTGCATTGTTTCTGCACACTCTTCCAAAAAATTATAGCAAGTGTTTAATAGATTGTTAAATGCAGTCAGCATGTCTAAAAAAATCCATCCCAAAAAAAATGAAACCAAGAAGATTTGTATTTCAAACAAGTTCCCCAGCTTTAAACCCAAACTATAATGATGTATGTAGCATTTGACTACATGATTGTGAATGATAAAAGTGAGTTCCAGATGGCAGTTTACTCTTTATTAAGTACCACTGTCTACCAAAGATCTAAAAATTGTCCCTGCACTTTTAAGACACAAGCACAGTGACATAAATACCAAGGTAAGGGGCATGCTCTTACAGGAATATGCCCTTGAACTAGAAAAGGCTTAAGAGTCTGGTTTTGTGTAACCAAAGTGCAGAAGAGGAGAAAAGTCCCCAATGCATTAGTGTAGTACAGCATCATACCTATATATCACCCCTAAGCATAAGCTAAATAAACATGCCTGGCAGTTTGGGCAAACTGAGCTGGGAACATTTCTTAACAGCATTCAACATATGTTCAACCTACAACCTTTGGCCACAAACTAGGTGGGTCATTTTGGAGGACAGTGCACAACTCAAAATAAATGATCAGTTTGCAACCAAATTGAAATTGTATGGTTTTTCACCATTTTCCACCTACCTTGACAAATAAAAAACAGCCTTGATGCCAATGATGCATTCAAGATCGACAAAGGGACATAGTAACTCCGTATTGATGGTTAGAACTTTGTTTTCAGGCCCCCCACGGGTTGATTTTCTATGGATAGAATAATTTGGGGATAATAAGCAGGATGATGTACACTCAAAGTTTTCCAACACATATGCATATCTGCGATAACATAGAAACGAATGCATGGGCCAAACACATATTCAATCTCATTATGATCTTGTTTTCCTCTTCAATCTTTCATCTTAATCCAAGGTGAATGTCCTGGTACTTGCTCTTGGATCAAGGAAACAAGCAGTTTTCCAAGATGAATCAGTTGATGTTGCTCGATTTCCAGGGAGCTTGTGAAAGTATGGCACAAGGTTCTCAACTAGGACTAGGAAAACCTGAGATTCCAAATCTGCTGCTTATTTTCCTTTTAGTATTTTATTTCCTGCCATGGTCTGCCATATTCTCAAGTTCACTATCAGTAGAGCATGCACTTCCTTCTTCTAAACTAATTGTTGGAGCTGGACCAGGTGATTGTAAGAGGACATCTAACCTTGGAACCTTAGACAATTGTTTTTGCAGATTTTGATGGCTGTGATTCCTGTGACTATAGCACATTGGGAGGAAGAGGTCTTGATTCTGTATGGGACTTGCTTTTTTTTCTGACTCTCCAAATGTGCATTTTTCTAGGTTTGACAGGAGTCTTGCACAATTCTGAATAGTGTTCTTTTTTTGCTCGTGCAGAGCCTTGGGAGATTGGGGATAATCTTTTTTCCTTTCTGAGAATATGATTTTGAAATTTGATAAAACCTTTTTTTTTTAGAGTGCTGCCCTTGATGAGCTTCAGGTTGTGATTTTCACTTACTGTGAGTAGCATCTGCAGGCATGATCTTTAAAAATAAAAAATAGGTGGAAATAACATTTGGACGCTTTAGTGCATATGTTCTTTAGCTAGCTTCAAAATAGACAACAAACAAGAAGGGGGAGCATTCACAAAATATGTGTACATGTTAATACTAACTACATGAGTTCTCTAAACTCTGTGCAACACACCTTTGCTTTTCAACTAGGGATATTGTTTGAAGTTATGGTAACTAATTTTGGTGGGGAGCTACCATTTTGGGAGGTGCTCCCCAGGCTCTGAGTAAGTAATTACATGAAGCCATTATCTAATTTAATACTGGTTATGTCTTACATAGTTACATAGTATTTTCTATATTCTGTAGGAGCTAGTTTCAAATTCTTTCATCAATATATAAGTTTAAACAGTAGTTTCTAACAAAATATATATTGTATATGCTTGTGGAAATCTACATTGAATTTTTAGAATTTTGAAAAAAACAAAACAGTTTTTTTACATTATGTTATAATACAATTATTATTACCCAATTTTTCGGTAAAATATAAAAGATGGGGTCACGTCGGGTAAATAGGCACTAAACATGTTAAGTCTTAAAATTGTGTGCACCCATGAAATCGCAAAAAACTACCATACCCAAAATTTCCCATAGACAATGCTTTAAAAGCTTTTACCACTAATCAATTTAGTGTTATCAGTGAATAATGGCCCTACAATTATTGCTCTAACTCAGACGTTTGCGGTAATATGTAACATGTACGCCGTAATGGGCGCCATCGTCTTTTGCACATATGTGCGCCCAACGCATGTTTGAGCGCTTGTATGTATGGGTGGGGGACTTTAAAAAGGACCCACAAAGAAGCTGATGAAGCAGAGATCTGCTTCATCAGCTTCTCTCCAGCTTCTGCAGCCGGAGAGTGACAGCAGAATGTGGAAGTGATGTAATATACATCACTTCCTGCATTCTGACACTGGAGAGGGGATCGGAGGGAGATCATGTGCTGATCTCCCTCTGATCCCATGTCACAAAGCTGCTGTGCTAGTCCTGGGCCACACTGGGGACTGCGGAGCTACAGACCAGCAGAGGGGGCTGCGAAGGGGGGGGGTGGCACATCGATCGGCACCTCATGTAAGCGATCCGCTGGCTCTATAGCCACCGAATCGCTTGTATGTAAACAGGCATCATTGCCTGTTTAAAAATTGTGAGTTTCCCGCCCCTGTGCACCGTGGGCTGTGCTAACAGGCCGTCTTTTAAATGTCAATATATTTTTATTTGAGCATTTTCAGTTATACAAAGCGAATAAAGAATATTCAAAAAACTAAGAAAGTCCGGGTAAGACCAACATAATGAAATGAGAGACAGGTAAAGGTGCACTGCTAATTGAAGAATGTCTACATCCGTCGTGGTGACGCCCGAGGGGTTCCACGTGCATAACAACACAGATTCTCAGGAGTCATCGCTAGTGAACATCATGTGGTGGGTGTGTTTCGCTGAGACCACAGACACCAGGGCTGCCATTTCTTTTGGAAGCTCCCTGTTCAGCTATTTCGATTTGCAAACACTTGTTCGTAAGTGTAGTGTATTTGTATTATCTGCATAGTTTCAGATGAATTGGCTGCCTGTGAGCTTTTCCAGTGTCTTGCTATTGTAAGTTTGGCTGCTAGGAGGATGTGGATCATAATAGCCCTAAGGTTACTGGGGTATTGATCTATGCCTACATGAAGGAGAGCTAGGCCTGGCATGGGATCCACAGAGAGGCCCGTTACAGCTGACAAAATCTGGAAGATCTTTTTCCAAAAGCTAGTGAGGGATTTGCAGGACCAGTAGGTGTGCATTAATGTGCCCGTGAGGCCACAGCCTCTCCAACCAAGTTGTAAAATCATGTTGATTTTAATGAATAAAATTCATTTTTGTATACAAAACTACGTGTGTCTGGACATGTCGTATGGTTTGGACACCTTAAAAGACCCATGTTTTTTTTCTTTGTGTTTATATATTGCAAATTACTGATGTGGTGCCTATCCCTGCTGGTTCAATTTTGAAGAATTGAACTAGGATGCGGGCGCTGCCATCTTGGTGCAATTATGGCCGCCGCTTGTTCTGCAGTTTGAGTGGTTTCGGAGGCTTGTTGCCTCCGAGTCCAAAACAGCATTACAATTTGTTTCCTTCGACAAAACGAATTAATGTTTTTAGTTTTCATTTGTTTTGTCTGAAACAAACTTTTTTTTTGCTATGCACATGTCTAAATGCTACTACTTTCAATGATCCACAAGAACCGCCAATCCCAACATCTGGGACTAAATTCCTTATAATGGATGCACCAATGCTAAATGCACCTGATGTAGTTTGCTCTGAGCCCTCTGATTTACGCAGACGTAGAGACAGAAGAACAATATGTTGGACAGGAAACTTGGATAGGGAACAGTACGTTTTTGACAGATAACAGAATGAGAGATTTCACAATGAACAATTAAGATTTAGAGATCAACTTATGCAAGGATTGGATGACCTAAACACTAATATCTATATCCAATTTTAACATTACCTTAGAGCAGCAAAATTCAGCTCAAGAAATCTATTGCCAACAGAAACTCTTATATGCCAACAACATGACCTCTTCAAAACACATCTCTCGTATCTTGGCGAGCTTTGTCAGCATAATGTGAATATCAACTACAGCAAGCAGAAAGTTGTGCTCGAACGAATCCAACTGTTTATTTTCCAGTTTTGTAAATTTAGCGGCCATTTTGGCCAAATTTGAATGTTTTGTACAAGAGGTCACATCATTTTGAAATAGTTCTTATACACATTTTTATATTGGATTGGGATTACTAAACTATTCTTAATTTGCCTGGGTTTGAAACCTAGACCAGGCCTGTTAAGACCCATCTACCAAAAAAGGGCATTGTAATGTTGAAGCTCAATATTTTATGTAATTGTCCATCCTGTCTTTTAAAAAAGTTTTTTTTGGCCGCAAATAAAGCCTCTGGAGCTCAACAGATTCATTCTTAACAGTGGAAAATGATGTGACTTATGTGATAATGTGTTAGCACTTTAAAGTTTGGATTTTACTTGGCTGCAAAGTTGTTAGAAGTGGCATGACCTATTTGCAAATCAATATTTAGAGGATAGAAAGCACATCTAAACACGTTTGGCTAAGACTATAACAAATACTTTTCCCTTTTGTGCATTTTCTCCAAATTTCCCAAGGGTTTGCTCAATATTAAGGAATTAGGGCTCGGGCCATGCTGTTGCACTGTCCTAGGATATGAGTGGTGTACCACTATCAGCTAAGATGTCCTGTGGCTTCGCCACAACCTACAGATTTAGGTGCAGTATCCACAATGGAATTTAAATACATGCTTTGAATGCTGGGTACAGGTGTCTGCACTCACTACACAAATTAGCTCATGCTTATGGACTTTAAAACACAGACATTACAACTTAGGTTTGCCTGCGGTCTATATGCCAAGGTAGGTGTTGTAACCTCCAACAATGGTGAAGAGTCACTAAATTGATCTCTGATGTTCCTGGACACTGCACCATGAGCTGTAGGTCAGAATACCTTGAGCAATAGTTAGTCTAAGGTCTGTTACCCATAGTTATGCTCTGTGTGGTGAAATTGCAGCTAGCCTCTTTCTCAAGCCGTACAGGGAAATCAAGCTAGCTTGATTTCCCTGTACGGCTTGAGAAAGGCATCGGCCTCGAAACGCGTAGCCACCCATTGGATAGCTGCCTCCCAGCCCCTCACTGACGTCACACTGTCAACCCACGTTGTTCACCACTGACAGTTAGACACAGCGAGCCGTGGCTCAAGAGACAGTGCAGCAGCGGCATCCCCTGCCTCTCTCTTACAGAATTGAGCAGGCTCAGCTTGGCCAGCTGAATACTGTCTTTTCTCTCCACACATAACATTTAACCCTAGACTGAGTCCACATTCCATTGAACTTCTTGGTCTTCGGAACCACGAACCCCCCTCCACCCTGGCAGTGCAACGCCACCCTCTGGCCGCAAATAGACCATCCAACAGTGAGTGATTTTTTCTTTTCGTGTTATCCATTATTGTGAAATATCCACCACATTTATTGAACTTTGTGACCACCCTCATCCAATAGGGTAGTAGCGCTTCCTTTCCCAGTTTTTTTTTCTTTTCCACGGGGTTCCTCTCCCTGTTCATGGAGGCTGCACGCCCCCCCCCCCCCTGTTAGTCTTATAAATTTATTTCTATGTACCACCAGAGTAGTGCGCTTATTATTGTTTTTGTTCTATTACTGGTCAAATGTGATACCTCTCCCTGCTTACCTTTACGAAACATGCAAACAAGTATGTGTTAAAGACAAGATTTTTCACAATTAACAGCCCCTTTTGCAGCATCACACACCCCTCTGTTGTGATCTTCAAGATTCCTAGATTTCTGTCAGCAGGTGAATACTGTTAGCAGACTCTCCCTTGTAACTAAATTGGTGTTAACAATGTTGTTAGGTTGAGGACACACATATCACCAACTCTCAATCCCACCCCAGATGCATGCAAAGCTTCAAACAGCAAACTATTGACCATTTTATGAGGGAGTTTGAATGGGGATGTTTAAAACTTCTGCAGACTTTCTACTGATGGTCCTGACCACTCAGAGGCATTAGCCAGCATTCTGCCTTGTTAAATCTTTCTGCAAACAAGTCTTGAGACCCCAGCAAACAGTTCAGATTCCAAGTGTGTAATATATCAATGTAAATCCCTTGACAACTGGGCTTTGTATGTATGGCACATTTTTGCAACACAAGTACTAATGTTACTTGTATGTCACATTGCTGAATCCACTGCATAGATTTTGAGAAACTTTCAAATCTTAGTTTAATTCTAAATAGGAATGTTGTTGTTTCCTGTTAAATTGATGGTGCTACTGACAGCTAAACATCAGATTTTAAGCCACTGTGGTAAACTCTAAAACATTATGGTTTGAAATGTTTTAGCCCTATATAAGCTGCCTATTTAGAACCCCTGAAAGCTGTTATCTCAATTTTTTCAATACTGTAGTATTACTTATGGGGGGAGGTGGGCTCTGCAAGACACCTATTTTTGGTCTGTTTTTGAAAAAGGCTCATATGTAGCAAATATTCTGGAATCCATGGAGAAGCCAGAGATGTAAAGTTCTTTGTAGGGATGGGTGAATCATTTTGAAAAATTCAAATCTTCTTAGATTGTAGGAACGTGAAGGTGCAGCATGTATATTGAATTCTCATCTTTTTGGATCCTGGTTACAGCTCAAACTAACAACAATCATCTCCAATTAGGGCAATCCTAAACACACAACTGTCACTTTAAGGCAACTCTTGTACACTTTGTTATGGAAATTTGCTTAGTTTCACGCACAAATCCATGCTGCGCTAAAGTGCGCCAAAGTATGCCGCCGAACACAAAGAATTTCCCCGTGCTTAACAGCACAGTTGTATTACGCTCTATTGTGCAAGGACTGGAAGCACCCCTGTAGAGTCATGTAAAGTTAGGACACTGGTGTTACTTTCCTGCTGGTGGTTCCCTTCTTAGAGCCCTCAGCACAGGTATTTGTTTATTTTTATAGCTGTCTGACAGGAAGTGATGTCAGACAGGAAGTGATGTCTCAAACAACAAACCAGGAAGTGATTTCAAACAGGAAGTGATGTCAACAACCAGCATACCAGGAAGTGATGTCAACAACCAACATCACTTCCTCAATACATCAACATATCATAGCCAGTAAAAAGGAGTGTATGTCTGTATCATACCCACAAATACAATCTCCCATTACCACTGGAGCGAACCTTATCCAGCACTGCTCAGTGAGCAATGCAAAATAACGTTACTATGTTTCTCATGAATGTGTGCTTATCTGCAGGGACAATGCCATACCATTTCCAGCGCTCTGATCAGACGCATCAGAAATACAAACGCACGTTCCTTTCATAAAGGCAGATATGTATCTTATATCTCATAATACTATGTCCTCAAATCAAGTTATATACACGCCAAACCAATAAATCCGCACACCGCGCAGGGGCCCTAGCTTGGCGTCCACACACTCGCTAAGAAAACACTGCTCCGCCACGCATAAGATATCTACTCCAATCGTTTAACCCCAGTGTCTATTTAAATCCGGGTCACGCGCCAATCGAGCATGGCCCAGAAATCCAGACACTAAGAGACATGATGACAATATTACAATATACTAAAAACACATCCTAGTAAAATTTCCACAACAACCTCTCTCTCTCCCTCTCTCTCTCACACTCTCTCTCTCTCTAACACTCTCTCTCTCTCTAACACTCTCCCCCTCACTCTCTCTCTCACACTCTCTCTCACACTCTCTCTCACACTCTCTCTCACACTCACTCTCTCTCTCACACTCTCTCTCTCTCACACTCTCTCTCTCTCTCACTCTCTCTCTCTCACTCTCTCTCTCTCTCTCACTCTCTCTCACACGCTCTCTCTCTAACACTCTCTCTCTCTCTAACACTCTCTCTCTCTCAAACTCTCTCTCACTCTCTCTCTCACACTCTCTCTCACACTCTCTCTCACACTCACTCTCTCTCTCACACTCTCTCACTCTCTCTCTCTCACTTTCCCATAAAAATATACACACTGTGTTTAATTTTTTGCAAATCGTGATCAGGAGTTTATTCAAGCCTTACATTCCAACTAATTGCAGTTTGATGACCATTTCCCCATAATTTCCAAAGAGATTGCACAAGGTGAAAAGCTGTATGATTGCACTGCTCTTTCACATGCATAACATGTGATACTAGTGTAACAGTAGACATATTTATTATACATGTTGCTTGGACATATGTCTAACGCTTCCTCATGTTGCAGCTAGGTAAAAATGAGACTGCACTTTTGTATGTAAACATTTTTATTATTACGTTGTCAAAGTTTACTTGGTAAATAGTTTACACATTATAAAAAAAATCAAAATGATGTCCTAACTAAGATTATCTTTAAATAAAGAGCTGGGTGATTGAATATTTCTGCCTTTTGTGCTTTCTTTGCAAATTCTTTAGCGTTGCCTTCACATTACAATGTTGTATAATTCTAAAGTTATGAAAAAGTTGGAAGAGAACTTAGTTTAAAAGAACCAGAAGGGGCAATAATTCCTCCAACATTAGGCAAATCAATTGTGTAGTGTTTGATCATAGTAAGCATCTCTCTTCAGTTTGTTCAGTTAAACCTTTCATATGACACAGAGGAGCTGATTGGTTGACATTAGCCAACAGTTTCCCTATTTTAAAATATTTTTTCTTTTTGGAACCACTTGCAGATGGCTAACATTCTGATATAATTACTCCATATGGTTTTTTGGGAGAAAAAAGTTCCATTACACTATTACAAATCATCCTCCATTGCTAACCTCACACTTACCTGAGAAATGGTTAGCTGTCTGGCTTCATTCTCCCTCTGGTCAGTTTGAACTGCAGGTGTGGGGATGTCATCCTCTACATTCTCTGCAGTCCCCCTTGTCATGCAATGTTGTGTAAGAGCAAACAAACATGCTACAAACATATTGCCAGCCTTACTGGGGCGTAGTGCAGAAATCCGCCAGAAAGGGCCATACAGAGAAAATGGCTCCTTACCCCAAAACATCTTTCAATCATGACTCTGGTCTTTATACAGGCCATAATTGTAGAATTCTTCTGCTGTGGAGGTGGGCCTGTTAATTGGGGTAAGTAGCCATGGTAAACATGGATAACCAGCATCTCCTACAAATTCAGGAAGATGGTTTAATTCCAACCCTGCAGCATCACATTATATTGTTTTAGACAACAGGGCTTTACATTTCTAACAGGGTTGGCAACATTTGTGAAATATTTGCCAACCATCAAATCATCCCCAAAAGGAGTATCATATTTTACTTTGCAACGCTGACTCCTGTCTCTTCCTGGCCCTTTCTGTCCCACGGAGTCTGTGCGGTTGCACACTACCTGCTTTGACTTACTGTGTCTCTCCTCTTCTCCTGGCCAAAGATCTCTACTGCGCATGTGCCTGCCCCAAGATCCTTTGCGACCATCCGAGAATCTTCAGATCTTTGGACGGGAGCGTGTGGCGGAGACACAGGTACGTTTTAACCCTTTTGTTTACTTTTTTATGTTTTTGCAATTATCTACTGCTTGCTATCAGTAGATAAATTCAAAAAAAATTAGGCTTTAATTATCCTTTAGGGTCTGGCTTATGTACTAGGGATCATTTGGTCTATTGATGAAAGTATTGCTAACATACTATTGATTAGTTGGCATATTAATAATTATATTGCTTAGGCACTATTAATGTGTGCTTCCAGTTAGGCACCTGAAAAAGATTATTGAAGATGATTTACAGAAGGACACACAAAAGCAAGTATCATATAGACTACAAAGGGTTATGCGTTACAAAGTTGGATACACAAACTTACCCAGTAGCCATCTTTTATTTGGTAGTTCATGCTCCAAAGCCTGAAAAATGTCTGATTGGCTCAAGATATGATCATGACAGGATCCAGGATCTCTGATTATAAGGTTGGAATCACATATCACTTGAATATTTGTTGAACGGTAACCCTTTTGGTAGCAATAGATGTGCTCCTATTCAGATGGGGGCCACAAAGGTACATGAGTGCAGTCTAATACCCCTATCATAATGGGCATTCCTGCAAGGTCAAAGAATACACATGTATTTGATCCTGCTCTTTTTGTGACTTGCCCATTTGGATATATTTGGGAGCATGTGCTTGGAGAACCTCCACTAAGCAAGGATATAAGCTTGGCTGCAATATTCCAACAATCTCCCAACTAACTTGTTGGTATGAAGCCTTTACTAAAAAATTTAGTAATGAGTACCACCAAAAAATACACAATTCCTGGTACTGCATTCTGTTTTGTGTGTGTTTTTCCAAATCCTCTCTGATTTCTTCATACAGGTCATAAATCATGTCAGTGGTTAAGCGAAATTTGGTAATCACCTGTATTTCTGTAAAGTAATCCAAAATAGTGCGAGAGCGGAATACCCATTTAGAAATCTGAACTACATGCTGACCTGTTCTTCTGCACCTCTGGATGGTTTTTAGTGCTACTAAAACACAGGCAAATGGTTTTATCTTCAAAAAAATTTGAAAAAAGATTCAAAGCTATCAAATCTCCCTCTCAGAGCAGCAAATACCACCAGAATACCACTGGAAAACAGTTACAACAACACTCTGAGGGAGGTGCATATACACTCTGAGGGAGGTGCATATTTAACGATTGTCTAACAATATTCTCATGATAAATGGCCAAGAGATCCTTGTAAATTTGCACATCTGCACATATTTAATGATTGGACTTGTTAAAGTATAGATTGAAATGTTAAGTAATGAGTTACACAATAAAATATCACTTCTGCAAACTCACGTGTTAATTTTTGAGATTTCAAGCATTAAATCATTTTGGGGATTGAACACACTCAAAAAGCATGCAATATCAATTAAATAATGGCCAAAATAAGCAAAAAAAGCCTTGTGAATTGATATCACAGTCTTAAAGTTAACTGAACTTTAAAATATTATGGGTTCTATTTGTAATGGCTTTCTTTGCACACTGTAGGTCACCACTGCAACTACTTCACACTGCACCTGCATTTTACGTTTTATTTAAAAAAGCAGAGTACTTTGATTCTGCAAAGTGGGGAATCTGTAATGCTCATAATGCTGCTGGAACAAATAGACATGTAACTCCGCAAATAAATCATTTAGTTTGTTTTGGATCAATTGGGATTTTTTATTTATTTAGTTTTTCGGATTTTGCATCCAAAATTCGGTTCATTATTCAAATCTACAAGAGGAAGTCACATGACCATGCCTGTAATGCAACCCCCAACCGACAAGAATCCCATGTGAGTCAGGAAGCAAAGGAAAATCTTATTAATGGGAAACAGCACACAATGTGTCTTAACCATTCCCCACTGTATCTAAAAAAAAGTTTTGACTTTGGATATACTTAAAGGATGCCTTTGGTGACGTCACACTATAAGCTAACATCCAGGATGGGGTGGAACATACATCACCCTTGTCCAACTCTGCATTCTTCTCTTCTGCTATCCACAACCAGATAATAGAATGTCACCTCCCTGCTTTGTATACATCCAGGGAAGGACTGGTCCAAGCTCCCTAACCTGAACTCCCTCAACAATGCAAGAGGAACTTTATCCCTATTTGTAGCAAGTGTTTACTGTGATCTGTATTCTAATACCTCAGAATAGCTTCAGATTGCAGATTATTTCATGGTCACAGGATGTCACATGCCCCCTTAGTCCCCTGGTTTTGTGGATCTCAACTGCGGTAGGACAGTAAGACAGCACTCCCCTTTTACCAGAGTTCCTATAAGGTTAATGCGGCTAGTCAGGCTTAACCCCTGGCGTCACTCCCAATCTTCACGGGGAGTTAGGGGTTATAGCATCATCTGCCGTATATTCCTGAGGAAGGGGTTTAAAAGGGGGGCTACTATTGCTTCATAGGCGCCACAGTATAGAAAGTATAATAATAATGTATCATAAAGTATAATTATAGGGTATGTTACCCGCTATTAGTAGCAACGAAAGATATGCAGTCTCTGGGTTGCAAAAAGTAAATTGGTTGTGGTACAATGATTAATTCCCCAGTGGGGTACTTGCGCTTAGGAAGGGCAGATCCGGAGGGTTGCTGGTAGTGCTGACAGGATCCGTACTGCTGGGTGCTGGGTATAGGATGGTATCCTCTGTAGGAGTACTGCTGGTGTGGTGGTTCTTTCCCAGGGAGTCCAGTCTCCTTGTGATGGTGGTTCTTGGCAGGGCTCCGTCAGTAGAGGCGTCGGGGGGCTGCAGGGTTCCAAACCGCAATAGTGGAACGCCGTGTCAGCCTCCCGACTGTGTTTAAATAGGCCGCCGTTGCATCCGATTGGAGCGCACGGACGGCCTATGACTTCCGCGTTCCAGGCTGGAACGCATGACGTCACGATGCGCCGGAGGAGCCGTAGAGACTCTCCTCCTGGCGCTGCAATCCAGGCTGGAACGCAGAGGCCGTGATCGGGATCCCCTGCGAACGTTACACAGGAATAACTTGAGGCTCATGCACAGAAGCTGTTGGGGAATGTGAACTTTGGGTCATTATCAACTGTTTTCCTTGATCAGCAGGAAAGTGGAGGAGAGTAAGATCTCACAAAATGTCAAGGAAAATGAATCAGTCATAACTGCTGAGTATGCATTTTACATGCAAAAACTCCTCACTGATTCCACATTCCAATGCAAATCTTCCCCTGTAAACATTCCCTTTATTTTCAACCCATCCCCTAAAAAACCCTAACTAACCCCCCACAAACTCCTAACTACCTTCAAAATACATCTCATAATCAGAAAAAAAGCAACCGCTAAATTAAAAATTCTGAGAAAACATGGTCTAGCAAAATAAAAAGAATCTGATCCCTCTTCTCCTAGTTATATATTACAGTTGAAGAAAACTGTAATGATTTCTGGTCAACTTTCATTTAGTCTAATTATAATCTTTTATAAGCTTATAATCTTTGTTGTACAAATAAACATTTTATACTTGGCAACGATTTCCAAAAGCACTATTGGTTAGCACTATAGGCTAGCTAACAAAATAACACAGCAAGCAAAGTATGCTTTGCATTTCCCTTTGTTTGACCAAAACCTAATCCTTAGTTGTTGCACAAGTAATGTGTGATGCCTCATTTCAGTAATCTGCTGGATATACTGGATATATTTATATTGTATCCAGCAGATTACTGAAATGAGTCATCACACATTACTTATGAAACAACTAAGGATTACGTTTATATGTATACACTATATTACCAAAAGTATTAGGACACCCCTCCAAATCATTGGATTCAGGTGATCCGTGAAATTTACTTGCTAATTAATATTCCAAGGCCAGGTATTATAAGAAAGTGGAAGTAACTGGGAACAACAGCAACTTAGCCACGAAGCAGCAGGCCACGTAAAATGACAGAGCGGGGTCAGCGCATACTGAAGTGCGCAGAAGTCGCCAACTGTCTGCAGAGTCAATAACTACAGACCCCCAAACTTCGTGTGGCCTTCAGATTGGCACAACAACAGGGCGTAGAGAGCTTAATGGAATGGATGTCCATGGCCGAGCAGCTGCATCCAAGCCTGACATCACCAAGAAGTGCAATGCAAAGCATCGGATGCAGTGGTGTAAAGCACACCACCACTGGACTCTAGAGAAGTGGAGACGTGTTCTCTGGAGTGACGAATCACGTTTTTCAGGGGTTGAGCTTGGCCCCTTAGTTCCATTGAAGGGAACTCTTAAGGCATCAGCATACCATGACATTTTGGACAATTTCATGCTCCCAATTTTGTGGGAACAGTTTGGGGATGGCCCCTTTCAGTTCCAACATGACTTTGCACCAGTGCACAAAGTCAGGTTCATAAAGACATGGATGAGCAAGTTTGGGTGGAGGAACTTGACTGGCCTGCACAGAGTCCCGATCTCTACTCTCCGTTCTGCCCTAACATTGACTAGTCACTGACGGCCACAATTCACACGTTCAGACCCAGATTTTTGGCTGACAGTCCAGCAACAATCATCCCACGTTCAAAGGCTGTTAAATCGCGTTCTTTACCCATATCTTCAGAAAAAAATCACTTCTGCTGTCGTGGTAAACAACCTGCTTCCCTATTTATAATGTTCTGGCCCTCTAGCAATTTCAGCGCAAAATTAATTATAGCTAATTTGTCTACAAACGACAGGTGGTCATATTAATCTGGCCACTCAGTGTGTGTGTGTGTATATATTGTAACATGGTGCCAGTAAAACCTGCCAGGTTGGCAAGAAAAGTGATCGATGGTAGATACATTTCTCCAAGGACTATCAATAAAACAAGGATTGTACATAGAACAATATCGGACCACTGAAAAGTACAAGCATGCATATGTACTCAGTACTTGGTTTGGGCCCCTTTTGCAGCACTTACTGCAATTACTTTTGCACAATATTCTAATTATTCGAGTTTCACCTGTATATATAATATAAGCAGGAAAGCAAACTACAAATTAAATTCATACCAATGTTTTGGTGGGCCGTGACCCAACTTAAGAAAGATGAACCTTAAGAAAGGTTTACTGTCCCCCTGCCGAAATGTTGGTATGGATTACACATTTTACCTTTTATTTTCCTCCTTTGCTAAAGTTATTTATATATAGGTTGAACTTGGTGGACATTTGTCTTTTTTCAACCTGGAAAACAGTAGGTCCCCCTGCACTCCTTACAGCGCTTCCGGTCCAAGTGAAAATAGTGGTGCTTGCAGTGACAATCACGGATGGCGCTCTGTATAATAAAATGGAATATTAATTTCCCTTTTTGTTTCCTACAATTTAGGTTGCTTTAGAGTGTCCTCGGTCAAAAAGAACATGTCATGAGGAATAATGGATCAGACTGTAAGAGATTTATATTTGTGATTATTTATTTCTATAAAAGAAACAGCCTGTTATGAAAATTGGTCTACATGGAGCATTATTGGGATTTATTATTTTGCAGTTTATGCTAATTTATTTGTGTCTGCAGATGACACAACATGCAAAGAGTTGTTTTTTTTTCTATTTTTCCCTTTTTTGCATAACCTATACAATAGCTGAGGAATTCAATTGTTTCCAAAAGAATATCTGTCATTTTTTTATGATGTGTGCTTGGGTTAAACGTAATAATTACATTTCTATGGTTTAAACTTGGCTTGCTTTTCACAGTAGGGCCTTTCATTTTTGTTCACAAATGCATTTGTGATTGAAATTACATTTATTCTTTTTATTTAGCAGCTAGACACAAAGACAGCCTTTTAAAAGGATCTAAAATAAATCTGTAAAACAATCCAAGAAAAGTTTGCATTTTTAGAGCCTAAAGCAGCAATTATCTTACATGTCATTAGTTTATATAATATCTATGCTCCAACTATACTTGTGGTATTCAATCAAAATGTTCACTAGTTTTGACAAGGTCTCCATCACACATTCAGGAAACAGATTTCTACTTAGAGCAAGCGATCATCCATGTAGATTTCTTATCGGCAGTCAGGATAAGTATGATATATTTTACTGTAACTTCTTTGATCAGCTTCACTGTCTGTCTTGAATATTAGCTGTCCCTGGATTAGCCTCATTTCTAAAATAAGATTATGCATGAATAATGAGGAAACAGAAAGATTCATACAATCACAAACATGGTTTCTATAGCACAGATATATTTTTTAGAACATATAAGGATACGAAGAGTATTGGAGAAGCAAGAAAGAATTTTAGTAGCTGTCAACAATTAATTAACGGATACCTGTTACTGAAAGAAATGCAGATATTTACATTTTTCACTCTCTATCTCTGGCTTCAATACTGCCTGAAGCAAAGATATTGAATTAGCATGAGGGATAGCAAGACTCAGAACCTTATATCTGCATTATTTTTCCTGGGCAGTGACTCATAAAGTACCAAATCCAGTGATACAACATGACAGCCAGGTAACAAGCATTTTCAGAAGGAAAAGACAACAATGGCAGCCTCCATATTTTCTCCCTACATGTTTCCTTTAAAGATTATGTCAAGGCAAAATAAAAACACAGGAAAAAAACATCTAGCCTTACAGTATATATGTGGGGTAGGGAGATGTAGTTCTGGGAACATGCTTATGCCCATAGGAACTAAGCTCTCAGCAGCTGCCCATGCAAGAGATCTGGTGAGAAAGTCAAAGGGACAAAAAAAAATGTTCCCCACAACAGAAACAAGGTTAAAGAAAAAAGTATGCTGTGGCATGCTGTAGAGGGGTGAGGAAAGTTAAAGACCCTATGTAACAGGTCACAAACATAGGTTATTAGAGATGCCCTTGTTGCAGAAGATCTTCCCTCTGCTATCATTGTAGCCTGGCTTACTTAGTATAACCAGATGGTTTCACAGCACAGTATTATGTGATATGAAGGAACATCCTCGGAAGCATTATGAGTAGTCTCATGAAACTTTCTGCAATTGATTATATAAAACTAAGATTAAAGGTAAATTGAGAGGACACAATTATAATGTTTCCAAGATAGCAATAGTTTTCTTTGTTGCTTTTAGCATTTCTTTTATACATAGGAACAAGACCAGGTACATTTAAAAATTCCTATAAATGTGCTTTTTCTAAATACTGTTTTTATATATAATTCTGAAGATATAGGGGGCTATTCACAAAGTTGATGAAGGCAGCCAAGTGAATAATGCAGCTGAAGTGAAGTGAGCCTAACGCTGTTCGGCTATTCACTTCTGGCTTGTATGGCTGATGTCAGCCGTACAGTGGCTAAAATCAGCCGTACATCAGCTGACCCGAAGTGCAGAAGGACTTTGAATCAGCCAATCCAATATCTGGATCGGTTGAGCCAAAGCTCCGGCAGCTCACTCGCTGCCGTTCGCCCCTATTCTCATAAGGGCCGAACGGCAGTAAGTGAATGGCCGAATGCCGCCGAGCGGCAATCGGCTCGGCTATTTTGCTTGATACCTCCGAGGTACCTAGCAGAACAGAAGAAGAGTGGAGTGAATTTAAAAAAAAGAAAAAAAGGTTGAACAATAATTTTAAAAAATAGGAATATTTTTTAAAAAATGACAATAGTTAAAAGAAAAGAAAATTGAAAATAATAATAAAAAAACAGCAAAGATGCCAGCAAAAGAAAAACAATTGGGTGGAGCTAGCAGTGACAGCTAGCTCCCACCCAACTTTTTCCTATTGGCTGCCACCTGCCAGAGTTTTCTAGCAGGTTCCGGCCAATGAATAACAACTGTTCGGAGCTGGCCGTGACATGACAGACAGCTCCGCCCAGTTGCTATTGTTTAATGACAGATCAGCCTCCCCAGGTTATTTGGGGACACTGATCTGTCATTACAACTGGGCGGAGCAAGCTGTGAGATCACGGCTGGTTCCCTCCAGTTGTAATTTGCATGGAGATCGGTTGGCTTCGGCCGACCTTTCCCCACGCTTCGGCTGTCACTTCAGCTTAGCCAAGCCAAAGCATATGCCTTTGGCTCGACTGAGCTGCTCGGCTGCCTTTGGCTGCTGTGTGGGCTATTGTGAAAAGCTCATAGAGCAGCTCTCGGTTCAGACGAACCGAAGGGCAGAAGTGGCTGAAGAGAGCTGAAGGATCAGTCAAAGCTATGGCTGTATCCTTAGGCTCCATAGTGAATAACACCCATACTGTATACATGGGGCAGTTATATTTGCTCATAGCTTTGCAAGCTATACTTCCTGATGAGTAATGCTGCACAGTAATTTTGCATTGCTGATCATCTTTTGACAATCTTTATTTGCAGGGTCTTTTCTTTAATTTTTTTATTACAATTTCAAAATACAAAACAGCAAATTAAATACAGTAACATTTCAATGGAACTTTCTTTTCTGCAAAATAGAGAAAAGAAAGTTCCAGGAAAAAGAATCAAAGGCTTTGTGGATGTCAAGCAAAAGAAGCATGAGAGGCAGTTTTTTAGACTTAGTGACATAAAGAATAAGGAACATAAGTCTCACACTATCTCCAGCTTGGTTACGGGGAATAAACCTCGTCTGGTCACCACGAATGAGAGATCCCAGACTTGGATTCAGATGGGAAGCTAAGATCTTGGAAATGGTTTGATCGCAATATTGATAAGGGAGATTGGTTGATAAATAGATCATGATGTAGAGGGCATTCTGATTGGTTGGTAAGGCATTAACTCAATTCCATTTGAACATGAAAGAGTTCAGAACAGGTAGACGGCATGGAACATTATTTGAAGGCAGCAGTAGCTTGAGCATATTGGGCTTACAACTCCTGAATCTAAGCCTCCCTATGTCTCTGTGTCTGTGATTACTTTTGAATAAGGATCCCTGGCAAGGTGGCTTTGTAGGCTTCCCAAAGCATAAATGGGGAGTCAACCGATTGATCATTCAGTAAGAAGTATTCCTAGACAGAGTATTCCACAGAGGAGGAAACATCAGAGTCACTGAGAAAGGAGTCTTGAACGGGCCATATCACCCTGGCAGGCCTAGTTATCCACGAATTAAGTATGATGACAGGGTCATGATCAGACCAGGGGAAGACCAGGAGGAGAGGCTGGAGAGAGCAGTATACAGGAGGAAAATAAAGGTAAGTTAAAGGGAAAATCCCATCTATATTGTATTTTGTGAGCCTGAATAAGTTGTAGGAATGGCTTTAAAGCACAATGTTTAGTGGAGAAAGATCTGTATACAGTTGGTATTGATGACCTTGAAAAATGAGCAAATCTGCATCCCTTGCAGCCTGTAGAATACATTCCTTGGTTCTGTAGTAATGCAGCTGCACAATTAGGTTAGAGGCACATCAGGAGTCCAGGGAGACAGAGCACAATGGACTTGGTCCATTTCCAGCTGTTCTATTGGAGCTCCAGTGCCTGCTCCTGAAAAAGAGCTGTGATCGACGATGGACTCAGGTAAGCCCCGAAGTCAGAGATTGGAGAGGCGGTCTCAATTTTTGTGATCCTCCAGCTGGGAAGGAAGGGCCTTGTTCTATTTACTCAAACTCTGCATATTCGCTTTGCATCCCTAAACCACAGTTATAAGGTCATGGCAGTGTCCTACAAGTGTGGAAGTATGCCTACCAATGTCTTGGATTTCTTCAGTAAGTTAAACTGAGAATTTGCCGTACATGTTGTCCAAAGCTTTGTGGAGCATACAGTAGATTAAAACTGGGACAAACTACTGGGTGGGGCGAGAGAGGATCGGATCGGTTGCAAATCATCCAGATCATTCAGCCCATTGGAATTTTCAGAGTCTCCTAGAACAAGAGTGAGTGGAGAAACAGGTTCCTCCGGTGCCATCTCACCTGCCCATTCCAGTGCCTCGCAAATTGTCTTTGAGCCCATTTTTTTGCGCTTCTTAGCACTCTGGAACACCATTTTTGGCTCACAGGTTCCTGGAGGTAGAGAATGGCTATATAATAAGGTACGGTGCAAGCGATCAACTGTAGCGTGGTGGAATGGGGAAATATCTCCATCTGATGCAGAGCCTGCTCAGAACATGTGCATTCAGTCAGCCATGTCCGTGGGCCCCCCTTCAGGGTCATTTTAAATGAAAACAATAACCTTTCTGCAGTCTGTAGTGGCATGAAACATCTATAATGCTTCTGGTATTATTATTCTTATATAGGATTTATGTAGCGCCAAAAGTTTGCACAGCGCTTTACAATATAAGGAAGAAATTACAATCACAATAGAATTCAAGACAAGATGGAAAGGAGGGCCCTGCCCCTGAGGGCTTACAATCTAAAAGGGAGGGAGAAGTGATACATGAGGATGTAGCTGTGTGGGGTTGAATTGTTTGAGAACATGCTGGTTCATTGGTTAGGTTGAGGTGGGATAGGCTTCCCTGAATAGATGAGTCTTAAGGGATCTCCTAAAGGCAGTCGAGGTGGGAGATAGATGGACAGATTGGGGTAAAGAGTTCCAGAGGATGGGAGAGACTCTATAGAAGTCCTGGAGGTAGCAAGAAACATTATGAGCCTAGGCTGCCATTGCTTTAGATCACATAACAGAGATTCAGAAAATCACTTTTCTATTAATGGCAAAAAAAGAGGTATTACATTTGTAAATGTGTAGAAAATGTTTTTTTTTTTGCAAAATGCTCATAATCAACCTTTCTTCAACACCAATAGCATATGTTTCAAGATTGGACATAGTCTTATATGGCCCCATGTACTTTTTAACGTTGCATTCATGAAAGATATCTATCTAGAGATCCATACTAGACATTTACATTTTGTATTGTTCACAATAGCCCACACAGCAGCCAAAGGCAGCCGAGCAGCTCAGCCGAGCCAAAGGCATATGCTTTGGCTTGGCTAAGCTGAAGTGACAGCCGAAGCGTGGGGAAAGGTCGGCCGAAGCCAACCGATCTCCATGCAAATTACAGCTGGAGGGAACCAGCCATTGGTGTGCTGCCATGGAGCTGTCAGGGAAAGCAGGGAAATTTGTATTTCATACTTACCGCAATTGTCCTTTCCTGACTAGCTCCATGGCAGCACAAAATGTGCCCGCCCAGTCGGAGTTGCTAGTGACATAACACTGGGGGTTGTGGGTTGCTCAAATATATGAGTTAGGGTATCAGATTGTTAGGGAGGCGGGGCCATCCCATTTGTGTGCTGCCATGGAGCTAGTCAGGAAAGGAAAATCGCGGTAAGTATGAAATACAATTTTCCTGTTTTCTCTCCTCTGAAATACTCACTATAATTCTTGGTGACTTTAACATCCCTTTTAAAGGAGAACTATGAGGTGAGTGCTTTTCACTACCCTCATAGTTCTAGCTGACCTGTGACAATGAGACTGTCACAGGTCAGCTAGAACTATGAGGTGAGTGCTTTTCACTACCCTCATAGTTCTAGCTGACCTGTGACAATGAGACTGTCACAGGTCAGCTAGAACTATGAGGTGAGTGCTTTTCACTACCCTCATAGTTCTAGCTGACCTGTGACAATGAGACTGTCACAGGTCAGCTAGAACTATGAGGTGAGTGCTTTTCACTACCCTCATAGTTCTAGCTGACCTGTGACAATGAGACTGTCACAGGTCAGCTAGAACTATGAGGTGAGTGCTTTTCACTACCCTCATAGTTCTAGCTGACCTGTGACAATGAGACTGTCACAGGTCAGCTAGAACTATGAGGTTAGTGAAAAGCACTCACCTCATAGTTCTCCTTTAAAGCTTACATCCCATGTACCTCTCAGCTTTTGAACCTAACCTCATTTTTTAACCTAACACAATCGACACACCATTGACCTTGTATTGTCCTGCCTATGCAATCCTTGCAACTTCTACCACACCCTTTTTCCTCTCTATAGTCACAACCTTAGCAGTTTCACACTTTTACTATTTTCAACCTCTTATCTCTGCCACTAACAGATACCCATATAAATCTTCACTACTGCTACTGACTACTGACTACCTATGACAAAATCTCACTCCTGAGCTGGCCTCATCTACAATAGGGTTGAGATTTGGGTTTGTGTCGAACAGTAATTTTACCCACAGCCAAATCATTTAAAGTTTGAGAAAATAGCAAACTAATGCAGCCATTTGCTGCTATAGCATCCGATTACCGGAAATTGAACTTCCTGGCCTTTGAACAGTTGTTAGGTGGCTGAGACAGGTCAATAATTAAGTTTTTCATATGGACCAGCCCTGTCAGGCTGAATTATTTTAGCACAGCATGAGTAACTTAATGCAAGGGGATGCACAATAATTAATTTTGCTGAATGTTAAGGAAGGGGGTCCCAAGAGAAGTGAGGGAGAAGACAAAAGACAGAAAGAAGCAATTTCCATTTATGTTTCTGCAGCTTACTTCCAAGTGGGCTCGAGTGATGAGGAGGTTCGGGATGACGAGGTGGCAGGCTATACCTGCGAGTAAAAGAGAAGCGCAACAGCAGTGTCGGATGATTTCATCCAGGGACAGGGGAAGCTTGCAGAGAAGTGGAAGGAGCAGCCTGTCCTATTTTACCAGATGCTGGTCACTACTATCACCAGGTCAGCTCCACATAACACAGCAGTCTGGGTGTTTATTTCACACATCTGCTGCCGGCAGCACTTTAGTGGTTTGCAGCCTCTGTCTTTAGGTTATCAAGTGAGGTAAATCTAACAGTCAGTTGGACAGAACATGCATGAGGAAACACATGCATCTTTACCACAAAACTCAACACATTATTGATATCAGTCAGCTTTTCACCTGAGCCCCCACTCCACAAGATTATCCATCTGCATCTGCTGAAACATCTGCACCCTCAAGTGTTTGGGATGGATGTCTGACAAGGGGTTTGAGAGGCTTACCATTCAGCACATAAAGCAGGAAAGAGGGTCAGCATGTGCCCAGCATAGGTTTTCAAGGCCTACCTCTCCACCTTCAGCAGCCTGGACCAGGAAGGTGTCTCTTTTTCAGCTTCTGGAGTGCAAAAAAATATTTTTGAATCACCCCTATGTCTAGCATCTGCATGCTATAATGGCAAAATTGCTTTATTTGCAGCTGTTCCCAACCCTGCTGGTGGAGGTGCCCTCCTTACATAAGTTTATATCCTTTGTGGAACCATAGTGACAGTTTTCCAGCTTCCATTTTTTCCCATAAGTCCATGTCTTCCCTCCATTGGCTTGTGCAATGTAACATCTCAGTGTCACTGGACTATGCAGTCAGCAGCAGGATCCGCTTGACCATAGACATGTGGTCTAGCATGCATAGGCAGGGATGTTAGATCCCCTTTAGAGCACTGGGTACATTTGCTGGTGGCTGGGCTGGATGTAGAACAGGGCACACCAATGGAGCTGGTGGCACCATACAGTATCTTATTCTATATTTGGTAAAGGGGTCATCTCTACCTCCTCCTCCTTAACGGCCTAATATGGTGACTTCATAAAAACACCAGTACCATAAGTATCCCCCTCTATACAGTGGCCCAGGCATAATGCTTTCACACTGTTTTGTAGCTGGTATGCCCGGAGAACAGGAGCCACTGGGGCAGGCTGAGGGGCAGTTGACCCTACACCATTTGTACAAAGAAAAGTTGTGTGTGACAATGGTGCCAGCCTGCTGTCTGCCCTTTGGCAAACAAAATTTACACCTTGGCCAACCTTTGTAATCAATGAATACAAGGGAAAAATGGCTTGTCTTATTATGCCATCCCAAAAGGCACTAAAATGAGCCACTTAAAAGAAGTGCTGCATAAGAACCAGTTGGCTCAATTTCCAAAGAGTAGCAGGATCCCTGCTCATGGCCTCTGATCCTTAGATTGCTGATAGGAGGAACATCAGTGGCAGTGATTGTATCAGAGATGCTTTTAGGATTTTTTCTAAACACATCAGACAGGTCAGGGTACCGATAGCAGTTGCAAGCAGCACCTAATCCACACAACCCTAGATAACCTGGTGTCCAGGGTGGATCCGGACACCTTTTGAATCAAGGACCCCATGACATTTTGAGTATCCAGGCAGAACCACTGTCCCAAACTTGCACAGTATATAATGGGGCTATTTGCTTGCCCTGCAGTCAGTGTGCTTTCAGAGAGGGTTCAGCAAACGGTTTTGTGACAGAGAAGAATCCACCTGTTCCCATCAGAGTGGACAATCTCACAAAAAAATTAACCAGTTCTGAGTCAGCACGACTACATTTTTCATTGTAATCTACCACCCCTCAAAAACAATACCTTACACAATTACCAGCTCCTTCCACCTCTGCTGACTTGTCACCATTAACAGTTCCTGCCAGCATTACCAGCTCCTGCCATTCTTGGTGCTGGCCTGCCACCAATAACAGGTCCTGCCACTAATTAACTGCCACTATTGCTGCTAGCCTGCCACCATTAGTAGCTCCTGGTTGTAATAATATGTCCCAGCGGCGGACAGTATCGATGTCCAATCACGCCACGACAAGACGGCGCTCCTCCTGCCGGCTGTCAGTTTTAGGTGTGTCTTTTGAATTGCCCAGCGTCCTCTTATTGAGGAAGATGCTGGAGCAGTTCACCTCCCTGTCACTGCCGCTGGTCTCCTGTACAGCATCGCCTGTCAGCGTGGAGCTGACTCTCATCTCCCCCCTTACTGCTGCAGACATCCTCAAGCCTTAAGGGAAAAGACCTGGGCCCCTGGTGTGGGAAAAGCTTCCATCCTACCATCTTACTTACCTCATCGTCATCCAGGACTGGAGCTCTCTTGATTGCTATAGAGGTCACCTCCACTACTACAAACTGAAAGTATCAGGCTGTAACTCTAGCAGTGTCATTTTAAAGGGGGCTTTAACCAATTGCATGAACTGTTGCATTATACTGTCATTGAAGTAAATATCCCACTGCTGCAACAAAATAGGATCTCTGAATTGGTTATATGTTAATGTCATTACATGATAAGTAAAGTTGTGTTCTCATCATAAAGAAAAAACATGCTGCTCTTCCATTACTGACAATCTGAGTAAGCTGTTTGAGACCTGCAGTTGTGATCCACATCAGGTAATGGAAACTTGCTCATAGGGCTGTAGCGTTACACTGGTACAGCTCTTGGCCTGTTCATGGAGTCTGTACAATATTTATTATATTATTTTCTGTTTCATGCTTGATGTCTCCCTGTAAAACGAAATTCTACTAAAAGTGTTTACACAGTTGCATGTAGTCAGTACAATATTTCTAGATTTTTAGAGAGACAAAATACTTTCCACTACTAATTTCTTAATTATAAACCTGGCTGTTGTTTCTCTATGAAAATGCAGCTTAGTAAAAAAAAGCTTATATACTGTGAATGTAGTCACTGCAATAGTTCTGGATTTTTTTCTGTGAAATAATACACTTGGATTTCTTAATTATAAACCTGCTGCGCGTTTCCCTGTCAAACTGCAGCCTAGTTACAAGGCTTACATATTGTGCATGCAGTCAGTATAATCTCTGTTTTTTTTGTGTGAAATAATACTCTTCACTATCTCAAATTTCAGTCAAGTAAAAAAGCTTACATACTGTGCATGGCATCAGTACAATAGTTTTGTGTAGGGTTGCACAGATACCAAGTACAGTACTCGGCACAAGTACGAGTACATGTACCGATATTTTTGAGCTCCAAGACTAGACTAGAGAAAAATTCAAAAATTAGGAGGCAGCTGTCATTTGTAAGGAGCATACGGAGCTCCTGGGATTTCTACATCTCTGTTTTAATGTACGATTTTATTTTTATAAATATAAATAAAGGGATGCACCAATACCAGTTTTGCGAGTACGAGTACTGGCACTTGCCGAGTACTTACAAGTACGAGTACTGATACATTTTTATTTATTGTCAAGTGACAGTTTTTCTAAAACAATACAGACTAATGATTCAGGACAGTGGTGGAGTGCCAGAGCCAGGTCCCAGCTGCAACCGCTGCAACCCTGGTAGTTCTCATGAAAATGCCAAATATCTGCACTGGTAATCGAAAGTATCTGTGCATCCCTAGTTTTGTGTTTCTTTTGGCAAAATAATATTTTGTTGTAGTTGTACTAATTGTGCAGGGAAATGTTGCAGAGGTATTAAAGGCTATTGGTAATGATTGTAGAGGTATTAAAAGCTGCTAGGAACTCTTGTAGTAGCATTAATCCTGCTGGGAACTGTTGTAATAGCATTAATCTGCTGGGAACTTTTGTAGTAGTATTAGTCTGCTGGGCCTTGTTGTAGTATTAATCCATTGGTCGTGTTGTAGTATTAATCTGCCGGGAACTGTTGTAGTATTAGCTGTTGGACACTGCTAGTATTCATATGCTGGGGCACTATGGTAATAATAATTTGCTGGGCATTGTTAATATAAAATATCTGTATTTCTAATAACTGCTGGGCACCTAATCATCAGGCATTGTAGACACATCCTCTGAATATTACCAGGAACTGTGATTATTGTTGGGCACTCTGTGCGATACTGCAGCATTGCAAGTATGGTTTGCTGGTAAAGATTATAGCTGAGCCTAAATTAAATTTAAAAAACGTCTTCCGTGAGTGGGAATGTAACCCATGTTCAATGTATGCGCTTCTTGAAAATCTGTTTGAGGGTGAAAACATTTGCGCTACATGTGAGCAAACTGTTTGGAAACCCAGATTCTGGATCTAAAGAATGAACTGGCAACAATGTGGAGCATAAACAACATGGAACATATTTTGGATCTGACTCATCAGGTTCTGGTGGAGAGCGTTATAGAGGAGGGGAGATATGGAGGTACAGGATCCCGAGGTGGGTAGCTGGGTTACCATTAGAAGGCAGGGTAGAGGGAAGAGTGCAAGAGAGGCTAGTCCTGAATTGCTACACCCCAATAAATATGCTCGATTGCATGATGTTGGGGATAGCAATGCTAGAGCAGGATGCTTCCCCTGTCTGCCAGTGGAGTGACTGCACCAGTAAGAATGGAAGCAGGAAGGATGGAAAGAAGAGACACATAATGGTGGTGGGGGATTCTGTAATCAGAAGGACAGACAGAGTAATCTGTTAAAAGGACCGTGAGCATCAAACAATCTGCTGCTTACCGTGGGCTCATGTTTGGCACATTGTGGAATGGGTGAACTGGTTATTGGGAGGGGCTGGGCATGACTCAGCTATCATAGTACTCATTGGTACCAAGGTGCCAAGATAAAGAAAAGGACCCCCAAGGCAGTATTTTCAGAAATATTGCTGGTGTCATGAGCCACAGCAAAGAAAAGTGAACAAGTGGCTATGGAACTGGCGTAGTAAAGAGAGGTTTGGGTTCATGGAGAACTGGGTTGACTTTTCAGTTGGTTACATGCTCTACAGTTAAGATGGCCTGCATCTAAACAGGGAAGGTGCAGCACGTTTGGGGGAGAAAATGGTTAGTAGACTGGAGGAGCTTTTAAACTAAAATATGGGGGAGGGAATGAAAATGAGTATAATAACTGGAGAGCAAGGAGCTACAGGGGAAATTAATATAGAGGACTGTAATATATAATGGGGAAAGAGGGCTCACACCAGTCAATCAAGTTAATAATGAACTAATGTACTAAGGTCAGATACAGGAATTAGTTGCACTTCAGCAATGAGCAATAATTATACTCAAAACACTAGCACCAAACTAATATGTATGTATACAAATGCTAGAAGTCAAGCAAACAAATTGGATGAGCTTGAACTTATGCTACTAGAGGAGGACTTCAATATAATGAGAATAACAAAAACTTGGATAGACAGCTCACATGACTGAGCAACTAATGTAGAAGAGTACAACCTGTTTAGGAGGGACAGAGTCAGTGCAAGGGGGGAGGGTTATGCACATATGTGGAAAGCAATCTAACTGTGCACATACAAGACGACATTACAACTGGCAGTTGCAATGGTGTTGAGTCTTTGTGTCACGTACCTGGTGAGAGACCGGAGAGAGACCTGGTGAGAGACTAAAGACTTATGTGCTACAACCCCTGGTGATGGGAACAGAGGGCAGACAGTGAGGAGCACGAGAACCACTGATGGAAACCGACACTGTGCAGGACGTCCTGCATAGTGGGTAGTCAGCAAGCCAGATGTCCAACCAGGCAGGTAGCTTAGGAACAGAATTGGGAGATTGAAGCATTGTCAGGAAAGCCAAAGGTCAGAGCTAGCCAGGCAGCAGGGTACAGAATCAGGAGGCAGAAGGCAAAGTCCAGAAAATAGGCTGAGGTCAGGGGCAGGCAGCAATCGATATAGAGAAGTCCAAACAAAACCGGGTTAAGCAGGTAACAGGAATCCAGGAGTACAGGCACATAGGAACACTAGCTGAAAGAACATCAGCAATGGGGCAAGGGCAGATTCGTTTTCATATGCCGAACAATTAGGGTAGCAGCGTCATTTCCAATGCGAAGGGCAAAAGTTAAAAAGAAAAATGTCCCTTTTTTTTTTCTAATGCCACTTTTCTACAATGAAAATGTGATCCTAAATATCATTTAACTCATCTGAAATTAACAAAAGTTTTGGATTCGTCCAAATACGAATCCCAGAATGAATTGACTTTTGGACACAAAAGTGTTTGACCCTGGCATTTTATCCCATTCCTCTTGACCCTTTAGGTCTACTGTTTGTCATGGTCCTTGGAAAACTGAACCATGTTTCCTTGATTATATTACACAGTGGGGGGGTCCTCCACCCTGTCTTAGGTTTGAATCACTCTGTGTTTGTTTCATTGTTCACAGTTTGTCTTAAGGCTAATCCCCTCCAAACGGCTCTGTGGTCTGGAAGGAAGGCATTGTACTGTGTTTGACTGTTTGTTGTTTATGTAATTTAATTATCTCCTGGGACTTCTCTGTGTCATTACACATATCAGCCCTTCCATTCAAGCTATCGGACCAATCCCCGTTGACCCTGTTTCAAGTCCTCATTTGCATGGCCAAGAGGACCTAAGTGAGGACTAGAGGGGACTTTTCAATTGACCAATAGGAAGTGGTTGTTTGGGCGGGGTGTTCAAAGTGTTGTGTATAAAAGTGTGTGTGTGCATTCAATAAAGCAGATTCCTGTTGGAACTTACATACAGCCTGCCTGGTGTTTGTTCTGAGCTATCACAACCGGATTGGAACGGCACATAGCCGTAGTTCGAATCCCGGAGCATCGGACGACCGAGAAATCGGACGTTGCGGTCTGAAATCTAAGTGCTGGGAGAGTGGAACCGAGCGAGCAGGGGCTCGTTACACTGTTACTATTTTTTTATTTTGTAGATGAGTAAGAGATTTAGACCACATCAAGAAAGTGTTGTGAAATGCTAGGGGGCTGAAATCGAAATATAAATAAATATATAAAAAAAACTTTATTTTTCAATACGTTAAGACTCATGCTCCACATATTCTTTTCCTTCAGGAAACGCATTTTATGGAGAGCAGGATCTTGTACTGAAGTGCCCATGGGAACAGAAGACCTTTCATTCTACTTATTTCTTTTTTTCTAGGGGGGTCTACCTTTTGCTTCACAAGTCACTGCCATGTACCATTGAGAATGTTCATATTGACTCATGAACATGCTATTTATATGTTATGTTTACTTGCCTTCACTGCTTAGGCCTGACCTGCTATATACCTTTTTATATACCTATACCTTTTTTAATATAAAATTAGAGCTCCACCATAATTTTACTTACTAATGCACACATTGTAATCATGTTCAACACCAACAGATAGATAGATAGATAGATAGATAGATAGATAGATAGATAGATAGATAGATAGATAGATAGATAGATAGATAGATAGATAGATAGATAGATAGATACAAACACATACAAACACACACATCCAATCAGTTTATCTTATGTGAGCACCTCCAAAACAAATTTTTAATTGAAGCAGCTGGGCTAATCCACAACTGTAATGTACTAATAAAAAAAATAAAAACAGTTAATAGACAGGCACAAAGCCCAATTAGGTCAGTCAAACTGCCAGCTCCTCTCTAGTCATTGTAGCAAACATTTGATTTGTAATTTTGCAGTTTGGCAGTTCAACTTATCTTATACCAAGAATAATACATTTTGATTAGTAAGATAATTTATGCATACAGGTGTGCTTTGCAGTAGCCAAGCTTTAGAAAATATTTTCTATTTTTATTATGATTTACTTAATTCAACAGATCTAGTGTTTTGTTGTTTCTCATTTTGGTTTCACTGTCACTGAAAGAACTGAAAGCTGAACTCTACCAACCTTTTTTGGTAAAAATGTAACAACATGAAGAATTTTGTATCAAAATGTACATTATTATATAAACCTTTTTATTTTGTATTATTACTACCTGTTTTATATGTCCAGCTTGTCTGATTCTGTTACTTAAAATGCGACTCATAAACTGCATACTTATATGTTATTAGATTTTATGTCCACTTAGGAAAAAAAAGAAAAACAGCTAAAAGACCATTATGATTTCAAACATAAATTAGACCTTATTCCATGGCTCAAAATTGCCACTCTCCTTCTCACAATCTGCAAGGGGGCGAGTGGAAATTAAGCCATTGAGTCAGGCAGTCGGTCACGGACCGAGTGCCTAAATCCTTAAGGAAGCTATTGTGCTAGTCCAGCCACAGAATAGATGAGCAACTCCTCGTCAGAGCACAGGAGCTGACTAGGGGAAGCATTTTGGTTGCTTAGAGACTATTCACATATGCCCAGTAGAAGCTCTCTTTCCCAGAGAGCTAACGTCAGTGTTCCTTGGGCAACCTGGCCGTCAATGGCTCCACGGCCACTGCTCTGACACCCGCTCTTTCTGCTGTGACTAAGTAAACTCTGCAGATGTTAGAACAGTGAGTAACACCTGTTGTGCCACAGGATCTATACAATTTTGAATGTGTATGGTGACACACTAATGTATTATTTAATATGAGCATGTCAAAGTTATGTATGTCCTGTGTGTTTTGTGTGTGTGTAATGCCCTGTGTGGTGTGTGTGTGTGGAATGCCCTGTGTGTTGTGTGTATGTGTAATGCCCTGTGTTGTGTTTATGTGTAATGCCCTGTGTGTTATGCTGTGTGTGTATGTAATGAAATGTGTGGTGTTGCAGCTGTGTGTGTTATGCTGTGTGTATGTGTAGTGCCCTGTGTGTTGTGCTGCAGCTGTATGTGTAATGCCCTGAGTGTTATGTTGTGTGTATGTATAATGCCCTATGTGTTATGCTGAGTGTATGGGTAATGCCCTGTGTGTTTGTGTAATGCCTATGTGTGTGTTTAATGCCCGTGGGTTATACTGTGTGTGTGCAATGCCCTGTGTGTTATGTTGTGTGTATGTGTAATGCCCTGCTGTTGTGTGTGTCCACGGGATAAGTATAGAAGTGGAGCACTTGGACACTTCTATGCGATCTCCCATTCAAGTGAATTGTATATACGGTTAACCTTGTACTTATGCCTGTCTGCACAGTATAATAGTGCTATGCAACCAGCCTACCCAGCAGACCTGCCATGTATAATGCTAGGAGTTTAACTGTGCAAAACATTACTACACACTGGTGAACAACTTACACATAAATCACATGAATCTATTATGACTATAAAAACTCATGTTAATTATCCAAGGTCACATAAACATAATTGAAGAAACAGAAGAACTGCAAAAATCGCAAAAACATTGCGACTCTGACTTCAGGATGCCATCAATATCAGAAGGAGCACCAAAAATGTATGGAGAGACTCAAACGTCATTTTTGCCTCAAACGATAATCAGACATAAAACTCTTATGAATTAATAGATATATTCAAAAAGTTGGAAGCAAAATGAAACAATGAATAATCTTTTAGTGAAAAATTAAAAATTATTAACTATAATTGTTGAAATGTTAACCCAGCTGATGTCAAGAGAAATTGTTAATTCATGTGGTAAGTACAATACTGCAACTGACCTAAGGCAATTTAGAGTGACCAACGATGGAGCTTGGAGATGATGCATCTCCAAGCTCCATCGTCTCCAAGCTCCAGGTTAATAACATCTGCTAGCTCCAATCATGCAAATGCAATCAACACCTAACCTTCATGAGGTATCTGACCCCATGCTGGTTGTGATTAACGAATTATGTTGATTGGAGCAACATTCACCATATTTATTCCCAGATAATTTTTGTACAAGTCATTCTGAATTGAGAAAGCTAGTGGTATGACAGGTGAAACGTCTTCAAGAAAAATACAGCAAGTCCAGTTGTCTTGATTTATTTTTTACAGATATACCATGACCTGGATGAATCAGAACCTTCACAGACATTCAAGCATTTAGGCCAAAATCCATTATTTCTAATATATACCATTAGATTTTATCATGAAGAATGCAAAAGGTAAAGGTTTGACACCCACAAAGAAGATCATTAACCAGCCATAGTAACTCCATCCTTGGATACAGAATCTGATGAAGAAGAATGTGGGTGTTGTCAAGTTCAATGATCCCAACATGTCAATTAATATAATATAATTATTGGGTACTGTTTTTAAGCCACTTGCAGATTTTTCCCTTAGCTTATTGAATGTTGCTAAGAACACCCAATCACATGCAAGAAACAAAAGAAAAAAATGTTTGCTTGCTCATCATTGAATAATTGGAAAAAATAGAGCTTTACAACGTTCACAAGGCAATGGGAAAACTGCTTGCAAAGTGAACAGCCTATTTCCCTTTTGTAATCAACCCCTTAAAATCTAGCTTAAAGAAAAAAAAATGTATGTACATTTTGCCCATTGCTGAATGCCGCTGAGCGGCATTTGGCTCGGCTGTTCTGCTCAGTCCCTCTGTGGGACCGAGCAGAAAAGCAACATAGTTAAAAAAGTAGAAAAAAACCAATAGAAAACGATTGGGCAGAGCTAGCAGTGACAGCTAGCTCCGCCCAACTGTTTTCTATTGGCCAGGCGGTTCTGCTGCCGTCAAAAAAAAATGCATAGCTGGATTCCTATTGGCTATTGCAATTTGCAATAGCCAATAGCAAACTAGCTATTGCACCCGCCCTCTGCTGCTGTCAATCACTAGAGGGGACCTGATGGAGAACTGCAACTGACAGCAGCAGTGGGCGGGTGCAATAGCTAGTTTGTTATTGGCTATTGCAAATTGAAATAGACAATAGGAATCTAGCTATGCATTCCTATGGTGAATTTTTTTTTTATTCTGACGGCAGCCAACGGCTCGATGTCGGAATAAAAAAAAGCAGGGAAAGTTTACTCTGCTCGAACGAGCAGAGTAAACCTTTCTTGGAGAAAGTTTTTCTCTCCTGGGCAGCCGGGAGCCGCTATCTAATAGCGGGAGACTCCTGGAGCGCCCGGGAGAGTTGGG
>NW_017307256.1:611674-625501 GCF_000935625.1 Nanorana parkeri | reverse complement strand
ATAATAATAAGCTTTGATTTGTAATATTTAAAAAAATATTGCATAAACTTTACACTTGATTGGTCTCATAACAATTTAATTGCAAATAATGATGGCCTGTGTTATAATTATGTTCTTGCTGGTTGTGTGGCTATAATAATGGAGTAAGAAGCCAAGCTTCTTACTCCATTATTCATTGTCACATGTGGGAATGATAAGTAGCATCATTAAATGCAAAGTTAAATAATTAATTAAGGATGAACTTCTAATTCTTTACCCCCTCAAAAAAACCTCACTCTGTAGGTGATCATCTAGTAATTCTAACCACCCTCCTCCCCCTTTAAGATGAGCAGAATCATGTCTGCAGAACCATGTTCCCCTGCCTTGTAAGGGCATTCATATAAATACAGTATTGCTCTCATATTAGATCACCTGTTGTCCAGCTTGCACATCATTACCACATTGACCATTGAAAAGATAAATGATCCACGACAGAAATGAAACGGTTCCACACTTCCTGTCAATGGACAACAAAAGTATACAAAAGTAAATTAACAAGATTTACAATGCTAATTTAAAAAAACCACATAACTTTTAAAGGGGTATGAGCTAGTACATTTTCAAATTAAGTTTTAGGGTTGAGTGTAGAGTTGTAGGGTTGACCTACACTTCAGAAGTAAATTTTGGATCCAGTCTGCCTCAAGTGGAAGCATAGGACAATGCTTCCACTTGAGGCAGACTGGATAATATAACTTTGTAAAAGGTTTATCCCCTTAAGGACCAAGACCTTTTTTTCTTTTGTTTGTTTACATGTTATAATCCACATTTTAGGCCAGAAAATTACTTCAAACCCCCAAACATTATATATTTTCTCAAAGCCAACAACCTGTAAAATACAATGTTGGCAGTTGCAAATTTTTATGTTGCATGACATTGGTGCAATTTATTATTAAACCCAAAAATTTAGTGAAAAATGCACTTAAGTTAAATGTAGTGCCCCAAAACACAATATAAAACCCTTCTCTTTATAAAATATAAAACAACAAGTAAATAGATACTAAACGTGCCCAGGTTAAAAAAATGTGTGTATCCGTGAAACTGCGACAAAATTCAGTACCCAAAAAGTCCATAGATGATGCTTTAAAAGCCCCTACAGATGATGAGTTTAGATACATGTAAATAATGGCCCTAGAATTATTGCTCTCACTCTGGTGTGCGTGGCGATACACATCATGTAGCGCGATCGTCGTTTTCGTACTTAGGCGCACCTGTTTATGTTAAGATGCTCATGCTCGCAGGGGACTTTAAAAACATGTTTTTGATTATTTGTACATATATTTTATTTAATATTGTTTTTAAAACTTTTATTTTTACTTTAGTTTAATTTCTATCACATAGGTGGGCTTATAATCCCCCATGTGATAGCATATTTGCTAGGTCCTCTTTAAGGTGATACTGGAGGTCCAAAATACTTTAAATAAGCTAGGAAGTACAGATCACACATCAATAGCTTAGTGCCCGGCTTCAAGAGCTGAGCAATGACAGCTATGGAGCCATAAGTCATGTAATGAGCGTCACTCGCAGGTCCCACAGTGTGGGGAGGAGATTGGTGAATGGAAGTTCACCGATCTCCTCCCCAGTTTTCTGCACCGACATGCCCATCCTGGGACCACAGGAGGGGCAGCAGAGCCCGGGAAACACGATGGGGTGTCAGGCAGGGGCGGCCACTTTTCTGGCCCGTAGAAACGATCTGGCGACAGCTGAGTCACCAGAATTGTTTCTACTGTAAAGCCAGCCACCAGCTTTACAAATATGAACAGAGTCCCGGTAGCTAAAAGCCGCCAGGAGTCTGTTTAACCCTTTGAGGACCCACAACGGAATTATCCCATCATGCGTCATCAAGGGGTTAAAGAAACATTTCTAATGAAAAAAGAATCCCAGAAACTAGAATCCAGTGAATTGCTGGTGAACTAGAGTTGAAAAAGTTTACTAATCTCTATTAACAATAAAGTTCCATCCAACAATGAATCCTTTCACCCTAGTCATCCTTATTCTGGATATTGATGCATAATTAGACATTGCACAAAGCACTGCAACAAACAATAAAAAAGTGACCATAATGCAGCATAGATGGTCATTAGTGATTTTACCTGATATACACAATTACCTTGAGATATGGAAAAGTCATCTAATTTTTTCTTCATCTGTGAGATTTGTTCTTTTTTTGCATGAATGATTTCAAAAAGATATCTATCTGCCTGTGTTGCTAAAATAAATATCAGTCTTTCCTGACCTATTTCAAACTTAATAAGTAAATGCTGTTAAAAGCACATCTTGGTTCGATCAAAGCTTGTCAGATCAGCTTGATGTGGTCTGGTTTTGTCACAAAGATGAGAAATGTCCCCCATGTTATGAACCAGTTTACTTATAGAAAAAAAAGTTATTGAGAGGGTGACAATTACTTTTATTGCAGTGGGACTCAGAGGATTTTTTTATTACCTTTTCCATTACCGTTAGAAGCACACACAAGAAAACTATCAATTTCTGGTAAGCTCATTGAGGACTTCAGAGAACAAGATAATACTGTTTACAGGGGACAATTTCAACATTGTACCATTTACGGTTCAACTGCAGCTGCTCAACTTAAAACAAATCACCAGTATTCCATTGCCCTATTAAACACATCTGCAGATTATCAGCGTGTTAAAAACAGAGCATGAGTAATATCATGTTTTGAAGGTTGCAGTAACCAAGTGCCTGCCACAGCCTGACATTGGGAAGAGGTTGTAGGTCTGTAATCTTGAGAAATGCATCAGCATTCTTAATATAGTGCTTGAGCTAAGGAGGTTTTGGCATCCAGATGCATAAGCATACTTATCAGTATTATGTTTAAACTTTGCACGGAACACTTATCTGTGCTAAGCTTAAGGTCATGTCTGCTCCATGTCACCACACAGTAATTTAGTGTACAAAATACAAAAGACTATGCAAGAAAAAATAATAAAAGTCAGGCTGGCTAGTGTGTGACAGCCAACTAGGGATGAGCAAACTGAGCAATGTTTCAGTCGCTGGACATTCACTGAGCCAAGAGGTAAATCAGCAAACCCTGAACATACTGCCCAAATACCATTGACATATGTGGGAGCTGAATCTTATATTTTGTTTCTAGATTTTTTTCCAAGGCCAAAAAGCAAGCTGTTGATACAAAAAGGGCATAGGTAGCTAGACACTGCCATGGGGCACATGTACCAATGTAAAAAATAAAATAAAAAAATACTTTAATGGGGAGCTAGTCCAATAACGTGACTTAAAGGGCAACATTAAAAATACACAAACCCTTAAAATAACATGTTTTTTTTTCTTATAGGGACAGTACCTACTGTTTAAAAAAAATGCATGGGGTCCCCCACAAAATCCATACCAGACTCTTATCCAGGCATGCAGCCTGGCCAGGAAAGGGGGGCAGTGAACATTCACCACCCCTTCTGAACCATACCAGGCCACATGCCCCCCCCCCACAAAGTAGAATCTGAAAGCCTTCTATAGAATATAGTGGCCCTTAAATATTCAGCCCTCCTCCATCTTTTCCCACCAGAACAAACCATCCAGGGATCCATGGTGATGTCAATGATCAAATGGTTTATTGACATTCAGTACTGTCATTTGTGATGGGAGTAGCAGCAGGAAAAGACCATTTTAGTGCAGGTCATCCCGAGAGCGAGTCATCATGATGTTGCCTATTGATTGAAAACCCATCTCTGAAAAACATATCATCCGTAAAAACTCATATCTTCAGGGAAGCCTATCCCACCTCTACCTAACCGCTGAACTATTACTTTCTCAAACAACTCATTCCCTCACAGCTACCACCTTTTGTATCACTTGCCCCTCCCCTTTTAGTGTGCCAGCTCTCATAGGCAGGGCCCTCCTAACCATCTTATATTGAATGTATTGTAACTAAAATGTCTTCCTTATATTGGTGGTCTGTGGGGAAGGGGGGGGGGGCACTTTCAGATTCCAAAATTTTTAAGCTAGTTTAAAAAGTAGAAAAAAATAAATAGAAAATGATTGTGCGGAGCTAGCAATGACGGCTAGCTCCATCCAACAGTTTTCTATTGGCCGGCGGTTCTGCTGCCGTCAAAAAAAAGAAAAAAAACTCTCCCGGGCACTCCGGGAGTCTCCCGCTCCCGGCCGCCAAGGAGAGAAACACTGCTTTTACTTTTGTTTTCATTATTCTGATACAGAGCCGTGTCAGAATAGAAAAAAATATAAAAATAATTTTTGGCCATAGGAATGCATTGCTAGATTCGTGTTGGCTATTTCAATTTGCAATAGCCAATAGCAAACTAGCTATTGTACCCGCCCTCTGTTTCTGTCAATCAGTAGTGGGGACCTGATGGAGAACTGCAGCAGAGGGTGGGTGCAATGCTAGTTTGCTCCCGAAGACTCCCGAAGCGCCCGGGAGAGTTTGCTGTCTGGAGATCAGTGTCCCTGGTTAGATGGTAACCAGGGACGCTGATCTCTCTGCAAGTGGCCAGAGCCAGCCGTAAGACCAAGGCTGGCTCCGCCCAGCTGTCAGTAGCAGGCTGTCGGCCGGCCAATGGCCGGCCACTCGGCCAGCTTCGGCTTTCAGCGCATATGCCTTCGGCTCGACTGAGTTGCTCGGCCAAGTTCGGGAGCTGTACGGGCTATAGTGAATAGCCCGTACAGCAGTCCTTCGGTTCTACTGGGGGCCGAAGCTAGCCGAAGGATCGGCCGAAGCTACGACTAGATCCTTCGGCTGCTTCGTGAATAGACCCCTATGTGTGTCGCTTTTTCTTCAGTTAGTCATTTATGTTCACCTATTTGGGCCCTGGGGGTCCATATTGTCTTTCCTACCTAGATCAGTCTCCATGGGCAACTAAGTCCATATATTACATATGTAGCGGGGCAGCCTGTAGAATATTTCAGTTTTTACTGAAAATGTTGTTACTAGACCTATAAACTCCAGTAAACGGTGTGATGAAAGTCACTTCTGTTTTGCTTCCCTTGTTTATAGTTAGATGCATATTCTGATCACCTGAAAATGTATATGTTTTTCACATTTTGAAATAAATTGATCTAGGATTATGGGATCATAGCCTTTTTCAATAAGTGTATTTCTAAGAAGCTGACTTTGATACAGAAACTGCACACATATAGTGCAGTTTCTTGCCAAACGGCAGAATTGACTATAAGATATATTACTCTTCCACTATGGGTGGTGATTGTGTTTGTGATGTAGGTATGAATTGCCTGCTGTTTCTTTGAAATGCATTTTGGATGTGATACATCCTTGACTATCAAAAGACAGTTTTTAGATCTAAAAATATTAACTTCTTAGGATCTGTTACATGTGTAAAGTGTTGGAAATACAACACCATATACTGATTGTATTCCTCAAGATCTCAGTGCTTAATCTAAACACATAACCAACATGAAGGACATAGTAAGCTGTTTTTATTACATTATTCAACAAAATCTGTGACGGGACAGGAGGAAGCACCCCATTGATGATCACATTATCGATGTAGTGACCCTAATATATCATATGTTTTGCACTGCAGGGTCCAGATGGGTGAATATAGATGAGTAATGGAAGAAAAAAAGCAACACACACATACGGGTCTATTCACAAAACTGCCGTAGGCACACGAGTGAATAACCGACCCGAAGCGAAGTGAGCGAAGTCAGCCGTACATCGGGTGGCTTTGGCTGGGTTTGGGTTCAGCATGTTCGGCCAACCCGAAGTGCAGAAGGAGTTCAACTCAGCTGATCCAACATCAGGATCAGCTGAGCGAACCTCCGGCAGGTTACTAGCTGCTGTTCGGCCTATTCTCATAGGGAACGGACAGGAGTCAGTGAATAGCCGAACAGTTTTAAAGAGTAGAAACAAAAAAATGAAAATGATTGGGCGGAGCTAGCAGTGACAGCTAGCTCCGTCCAACTGTTTTCTATTGGCCGGGACCAGCTGTCATTACAATGGGAGCTTGGTGGAGCCGGCGGTGGTATCAAAGCGGGCTCTGCTGAGTTCTCATGGTACTGACAGATCAGCGTCCCCTGGTTACCGTGTAACCAGGGGATGCTGAACTGTCAGTACCATGAGAACTCAGCAGAGCCCGCTTTGATACCACCGCCGGCTCCGAGGAGCTCTCATTGTAATGCAGGGGGGAGAGAGCACCCCCTGAAATGATGGCAGATAGCAGAGGAAGCAACAGCTTCTTTGCTATCTGCAAGATGTTTTTTTTTTTTTATTCTGACAGCTGCTGCTGTCAGAATAAAATAAAAAAACATCAGCATAGAAATGCATAGCTATATTCCTATTGACTATTTCAATTTGCAATATCCAACAGCCAGCTGGCTATTGCACCCGCCCTCTGCTGCTGTCAATCACTAGAAGAGGACCTGATGGAGAACCGCAGGTCCCCTATGCTGATTGACAGCAGCAGTGGGCGGGTGCAATAGCAAGTTTGCTATTGGCTATTGCAAAGTGAAATAGCCAATAGGAATGTAGCTATGCATTCCTATGCTGGTTTTTCTTCTGACTGACGGAGGCCGGCGGCTCCGATGTCAGAAGAAGAAAAAAAAACATAGCAGGGAAAGGTTTACTCTGCTCGATTGAGCAGAGTAAACCTCTCTGAGAGAAAGTGTTTCTCTCTCGTGTGATGATGGCTGGCTCCGCCCAGCTGTTAATAGCAGGCTGCCGGCCGGCCACCAGCCTCGTCTTTCACCTCGGCTCAGTCGAGCCGAGGCATATGCCTTCGGCTCGACTTAGCCATTTGGCCAACTTTGGTGTATATAGTGAATAGCCCGTACAGCAGCCCTTCTGTTCTACTGAACCGAAGGGGTCCTGGGGCTGAAGCTAACCAAAGGATCAGCCGAAGCTACGGCTAGATCCTTCGGCAGCTTTGTGGATAGACCTCATAGTGTCCCAAGGCATTTTATGGACTTTCACAATGAAAATACGATGGAACTTAAAGTTTTCTTATTCAACCTATTCTGCTATCTATAAGCGAAAAGGAAAGGTTCAGAAAGCTCTGTTATCAAGAGACCTTTTAAATTGGGGACATTAAAAAGAAACTCAAATCCAGCACAATTTTATGACATGTCAGGCTATAGAGAACATTAAAACCCCTATGACTGTTCTAGTATCAATAATATACCTATGTCTGTTAACCATTGCTAATCATAGATCCTTAAAATGAAACTAATAAATCTGATTATCAGAAATTTATTCGTTTCCAAGTCACTGCTCCTATCATGATTTTAGATTATTTTTAGATGTATCTAATTATGTAGTCATTTATGTTTATACTGTTGCTATCATGATTCTAAATACTTTTTATACTTATTTCATGTATGTTTTATATCATCTTTATGTATAATCCCAAACTCTAACCTGTATTTTTAGTCAATTAGCGGTGCCTCCAGTAAAAGGCGAAAAACTAATTATTGCACAATTCATTACACATTATTGCACAATTCATTCAGAATATAGCCACATGTTTAGAATATCTCTAGGCTGATGAAGGGGTTACATTTTTCTCCAAAACACATTGGGGGGATTTATCAAAACTGGAGCAGACAAAATCTGGAACAGCTGGGCATGGCAACCTTCCCTCTTAAATTTGTTCAGTTAACATTTGAAAATTAAAGAGAGAAGCTGATTGGTTGACATGCAGAGCAGCTCCAGTTTTGATAAATTCCCTTCATTTGTTTAGTTCATTTTATATGCATACACTAACTGGGAGATTGATCTTTCCACACGGCTAGGAGTGAAAGGAAATGGAAGGATACTCACAGGTCCCAGCACTCTTACACAAGTGTGCGGTCTACACATCTAATCTTAGGCTGGTTCCAGGTGGATCATCTCTCATTGTTCCCGTGCTTGGACTTAAGAATGATCAAACATTGGCTCTACGCTGTTTATTATCTTAATATTAATGTTTCCCAATATAAATCCGAACTAAATACATTTTCTGACAACGAAATTTGTGATGCATCCAAATTTTTTCCCCGAATGTCATTTGGAATGAATTTTGTTTTGTTAAACATTAAAATAAAAAAAAGTGTGCAGCCCCCTCTCAACTCAGACCAGAACATTTAGATCTGGTAGGAATTTTAGTGGGGACCTCAGTGCCAAAAGAAAAAAAAATGCATGAAGCCCCCCCCCGCCTAAAATCTCTTACCAGACCCTTGATCCGAGCAGCAGCCTGGCAGAGCAGGAAAGAGGGAGTGCCCCCCTCCTGCACCATACCTGGCCACATGCCCGCAACATGGGGAGGATGTTTTGCCAGGGGGGACTTATTGGTCTCCATGTCAATGAGGGCTAAGGTGCCTCTTCCCCACAGCCCTAGCCCAGGGGTTGTGTGGGTCTTCGGGCAGGGGGGCTTATCTTAATCTAGGTGCCCCCTATCATAAAGGGGGCATCCAGATTCCATCCCCCTCCTTATGAATGAGTAAGTGGTAGTTGTTACCCCCTACTCATTCACCAAATAGACAAATTGTAAATAAACATACCACACTGTAAAAAAAAAGTCCTGTATTTGAAAAAAAACACAAGTCTGACAAGTCCTTTATTTAAAAAAAGCCTCCCAAAAAAGTGCCCATCGATGTAATCCAAAGGTCAATCACACTGTCCAGTGATGTAGATCCTCGTCAATCACGATGGACTACGGCCGCCAACTCGCTGGAGGACACTATACCCGACACAACCGAACCCACCAAACTCTTGCCGCAAAATGACAGCTCTGACCCGAATGTCAACAAAAAGGCGGATTGAGTTGTGACATTACGGGATTTGTTCCGCCCATTTTGTGACATTCAGGAGCAGAGATGTCAATGATACTCGGAAGCAGAACCATCATAATGACTCATTCATTATATTAATTTTCAAATAAAGGACTTTTTTTACGTGGTGTGTTTATTTACAATTTGACTGTTTATTTGGTGAATGAGTAAGGGTAACAACTACCCCTTACTCATTCATGGGGGGCAGCATCTAGGCGTCCTCTTTATGAAAGGGGGCACCCAGATTCATACGACCCCATGCTAAGGGCATGTGGTCTGGTATGGTGCACACCTGCCAACCGTCCCCTCCGCCCTGTTACAGCTTTGCCAAGACGCTTGAGGTCAGTGGTCTGGTAAGGGATTTTAGAGGGGACCCCATGCTTTTTTTTGTTTCTGTAGAGTGTCAAATGTTAAAAAGTAAAATGTCACTTTTTTTCTATTGCCACTTCTTTGTTGCAACAAAAATTCATTTGTAATTATCGAACGCATCCGGATGAATATAAATAACAAAACAAATTGATTTTCAGACCCGAATCCCAAGAAACAAAAAAGAAAAATCCAAAAGCAAACTAATTTTTTGGGAAAGCACATGTCTACTACATAAAACAATTTCCTGTAGTCCAAGGACAAAAACGGATCCGTGTCAGAATAAAGAAAAAAAAAAGAAAAAGCAGTGTTTCTCCCCTTGGCGGCCGGGAGCGGGAGACTCCCAGAGCGCACGGGAGAGTTTTTTTTTCTTTTTTTCTGACTGCAGCAGAACCGCCGGACAATATAAAACTGTCATTGCTAGCTCCACACAATCGTTTTCTATTTATTTATTATTTATTTTTTATTTTTTTAACTATTTTTTCTGTTCTGCTCGGTACCACAGAGGGACCGAGCAGAACAACCGAGCCGAATGCCGCTCAGCGGCATTCGGCTATTCACTCACTGCTGTTTGACATCTATAAGAATAGACCGAACAGCAACGAGTAGCTCAGAACAACCGAGCCGAATGCCGCTCAGCGGCATTCGGCTATTCACTCACTGCTGTTTGACATCTATAAGAAAAGACGGAACAGCAACGAGTAGCCTGCCGGAGGTTGGGCTTAGCCGATCCAGATGTTGGATCGGCTGAGTCGAACTCCTTCTGCACTTCGGGTCGGCCGAACATGATGAGCATGTTCGGCCAACCCAAACCCAGCCGAAGCCACCTGATGTATGGCTGACTTCGCTCACTTCGCTTCGGGTCACTTATTCACTTGTCTGCCTATTTGTGAATAGACCCATATGTGTGTGTTGCTTTTTTCTTCAATTACATCGATAATATGATCATCAATTGGGGCCGTAGCCACGCAATGTATGGCTGATTTCAGCCAATATACGGCTGAAATCAGCTGTACCAGCCTGGGTCGGTCATTCACTCGGCTGACTACGCCAGCTTAGTGAATAGACCCCTAAAAGTTCCCATTCTGCCCCATTCTGCTTTTGAATGCTTAAATGATTTGAAAATACTTTGTAAATGCCATTTACAAATGACCATTGTGAACTAGCCTTAGTGCCACACAATACCATATTACATTCATGTTTTTGTCACAAATCAGCTATTACAAGAGAGCAAATAGCTGGAACAGATACATTTATATTTACCATAGGGTAAACAGCAACAGAACTTATATTCAGCTTACCTATATAATGGCAGATACCATTTTGGATTTTATTTTATTTCACTGTTCATAAAATATGGATAACCCTCTTTAATTTTTAATGTGTTGATGATTCCTAAAGCTTTAGAAATGCTTTATAACTTTTTCCAGACTGATAGATCTCAATTACTTTCTTTCTCATTTGTTCCTGGATTTCTCTGGATCTCGGCATGATGTGTAGCTTTTGAGGATCTTTTGGTCTACTTCACTCTGTCAGTCAAGTCTTATTTAAGTGATTTCTTGATTGCGAACAGATGTGGCAGTAAGGTGGCCTGGGTGTGGCTAGAGAAATTGAATTGAGAAATTGAAATTGATGTTTTAACAGGGGGGGCAAACACCTTTTCACACAGGGCCTATCTAGAGGCAGAGCCAGCTGTACCCGCCCCCTCCCCCGTCCGGTCCGCCAGTCAGCGCCAGTATGTGTTCGCTCACCTCCCGACCTACTGAGCCGACCTGTGACAGTCTCATTGTTACAGGTCGGCTAGAACTATGAGGTGAGTGAAAAGCACTCACCTCGTAGTTCTCCTTTAATAATAAAAACCTTCTTTTAAAAACTGCATGTTGTGTTTACTTGTTTTATCTTTGACTAATATATTAATTTGCTTGATGGTCTGAAACATTAAAGTGAGACAAACAGGCAAAACAATGAAAAATCAGGAAGGGGGCTAACACTTTTTCACACAACTGTGTGTATATATATATATAGACGCAGGCACATTTTCCCCCTCCTTTTTCGGGGAAAAAAGTGCGTCTTATGGAGCGAAAAATACGGTATATCACGTATATACAGTATATATATATATATTATTCCCCTGCCGAAATAAACCAAGGAGACAGGAAGGCTCTGTGCTGTAATTACTTGCATATTAAGTAATTTTTCCCAGTATGGACTTTACAATATTAAGCTATTTTATTTGGCTTTTTTGCTATCTCTTCACTTCCATTATTTCATGGTGAAATTCTTGGAACATTGCAGCAAGTGCAGACAATAGTTTGAAGTTAACTGGCATTCATTCAGAATGCACCAGAAGCTGTTTAAAATACCTGTCAATAACTTGTTTGATTTAAAAAGGAGGCAAATAAGGCCTGTGTCAGGCTGTATGAATAGAGGAAAGATTATTATCAGTTTCAGGTCATTATGCCTGCAAAAAATAAATGTTTGTTTTTCAGCAAAGCTACACAAGATGTTGCCATATTTACATACCAATACATTCCCAAACACAATTATTATTAACATCCTAGGTAAAAGTGTCACATAAGTAAAATGCAATACATATTGTTTCAGGGAACAGTAAGCCTGATTTACTAAACTGTGAAGTGAAGAAGCGTTAACGCACACTAGGGAACTTTTAGAAAGTAAAGTTCTTTTGTCCTGTTTTGGATATGGAACACAAGTTCACTGTAATGCAATATAATGCTCTTCACTCGTTAGTAAATCAGGTCTTTTGCATCAGCTACTTTTGTAGAAACTAGAATAAAGGGAACTTTAGAGATTCATAACTATTCAGCTTATGTCAGATTGTTATCTTGCATAGTATGAAGATTCTATAAGCAGAAAATTAGTCTGTGGTGAGCGTAGTTAAAATAAGACTACATTTAGCAAGACAAAATCAGATGTAACTTATATTCTCGCTTTCAAAATATATCTAAAGCCAATAACATTTATTATTGTTTTAAACAGAGTAGGGAAGGCCTAGAACCCCTTCAAGTTTTTTGTTTTTTTTGCTCTCTTTACTCTTTTGGGGAGATGTCTTTTCACTTCTTGTCCTGGAGACACAACAGAAGGTTATTGTGGAAAATTCCATCTTAGACAATGACCAGGTGTCCCCAGTGGAAAATTTTCCCTGATCTTCTGCTTTGGTAGCAACTGTAACATTTTGGATTGCTAATTACTTTCTGTTCCAGTGGCAATGATCACAAGAACACAGACAACAATAAAAACTAGACAGGGGTCCTAACCCTACCCCACTCCATCCAAAAAACAAACAAACAATCACTTAGATATACTGTACTTTAAAAGTTAATCACAATCAGTTTACCTTTGATTGGGATTTATTTATTATATATTTATTGCTGCCTGAGGCTTCACTGGGAAATGCTTCCTTAACTTGTCAGCATTCCCCCCCAAAAAATAATGGTACAAAAACGCCTGACTGTTTGAGCCACTTTTTATTGCTTGTGTAGTAGGGTTGCATACTATGAGTAAATGATCGATTAAACTGGTTTTACTTATATGACCTGAAACTAACAATGTGCAAAAAAGTGAAAAGCTCACTATCATGAAATATAGAGTATTCTGGTAACTGTACCCGGGTTATACCTGTAATAATGATGCATTCCTTTTCATTGCACAGGCCTTTATTACATTTTTCTCCATATTGACACAGAGACCAATCTGTCCAGTAATAGTGACAATTATTTTTTCGATTATGCAGCGCCAACACAATAGTAAATAAGTGATAAATTAAACCATATAATGTGAACAAACACCATTAATTATATAATGTGAATATGTGTTATTTGCCGGCATCCCCAAACAAACATCGCGGAACTATTTCCTGAATTTACAACCTGCTCTTGCTTGGAACACCTTATTACCATTCACGGTGTTTGAAAAAAAGAAATACACAACACACTGACTTTTTCACTCTGTATTTTATTTCATTGAATTTCTTAAATTTTTTCAAAAGTGGACACAGTTTCACATTTATTTGTTTTTGTCCTATTATTTATTATTTGTCCTATATTTATTTATTTATGCTTTGACCCGTGTGGTCTTGTTTTGCTGCAGCCTTCATTTTCAATAATTTATCACGATACACATTACAATGTACAGTCACTGATATTTGTTCACATTATTTTCTGTGTTGGCGCTGCATAATCGTAAATCTCAATAGTGACAATTACTTGGGTTGGGACAAACTATAACACTGCTGGAGGTGCTTACAGCAGTCACCATTCATTTATATGGTTTAAACCTTTTTTTTCCTACTATACACAGGACAAGTATTCTGTGGTCTCCCCGCAGTTGATCTTTTTCCTATTGCTGTCTGACAATGCCTGGTACTTCACTGTCTCTCTCTGTGGAGGTGGCAATCTTGGTAGAAGCAGGACATGTGCCCTGCATCTCTTGCTTAGTGCTGACACCACTGCTGCCCATGTTTTTTGATGCTTTGGCTGCCCAAAATGCTATAGGCGCTCACAGTTCTGGACATGTTAAAGGAGGGCAGCCTAAAACAGGGCACAGCCTGTCATGGCCCTTCTACTCACAAAGCTGTGACAGGGTAGATGTGTCTGAGGCAGCCATTTGTGCCACCCCCCCCCCCCCCCCTTGCTGTTACGCCTCCGTGTTGTT
>NW_017307256.1:605477-611536 GCF_000935625.1 Nanorana parkeri | reverse complement strand
TTCCTATACACATAGCATGTCGCCACAATCTGCAAGAAGAACCCCAAAAATCTACCAATATATAAACAGTAAAAAGGTTAAAAAAAAAGAACAAGTGGGCCCAATAATAGATGAGAATGGAAGATTAATCACAAACGACAGGGAGAAGACTGAAGTATTAAATGTGTAAATGTGTAACTTAGGGCGTAAGATACCGAAGTGGTTGACAGTAGCCGGGGGTTGAAGAAAAACTTGAAAAACTTACTACAAATAAATCATTAGGACCAGATAACCTGCACCCCAGGGCACATAAAGAGCTCAGCCAGGTTATAGAGACTATTAATCCTTATCTTCAAGGACTCCATACTGAAAGGAAGCGTACCATGTGATTGGCGTAAGGCAAAGGTTATACCATCCCTCCTCATGTATCACTTTCCGATCCCTTTTAGATTGTAAGCCCACAGGGGCAGGGCCCTCCTTCCCATCTTGTGTTGAATTATATTTTGATTGTAATGTCTTCCTTATATTGTAAAGCGCTGTGCAAACTGTTGGCGCTATATAAATCCTGTATAATAATAATAATAACACCAATATTCAAAAAAGGTTCAAGATACCAACCTGGGGGGGGCGTGGCCTGGCTATGGCGGAGTGAAGAAGCACATTGCTTGAGCTCTGCTACCACCTGAGACTTTTCAGCTGATCACGGCATCCCAAACCCTCTTTTTTTGATGTCGCAGAAGACCAAACTACGCACTAACGACGACAAGCGCCCCCAGACATCCCTACAGCGCTTCCTCTCCACGCCAGCCTCCACCACCCGCAGTTCCTCTAAGGGCCCGATGGCTCGTGGGACACTGGACACGGCCCTGAGGCCTACTTCACCTCCCAAGCCTCGGGAGACCTCGGCCTTGCCGGAAGCTTCGGAAACCCGGCGACCATATATCCCAGCTGAGGTCCACCCCGCCTCGATGCTCTAGCCCCATAGCGGAGCCTTGTCTACCACTCTCGCTGACGCCGCTGCAGCCTTCCTCCCTCTCCACTAACGAGATCTCCGCCATCTTGCTCTCCTTACCCACGAGGCAGGACATGGCCGTCATTGTATCTAAAATGGAACATGCGCTGAAGAAGGACATCGCGAGCATCCACAAATCCGTCTCTCACCTAGAGAATCTCCACCCTGACCAGCGACCAAGCGAGTCTGACCCAGCAGGTTGAACGCCTGGAATCGGGCTCGGCCTCCTACGACCGTCACCTAACAGAACTTATACTCGCTCAGGATGACCTTGAAAATAGGTCCCGGCGAAACAACGTCAAGCTCCGGGGGCTCCCGGAGGCCACAACCCCGAATGGCTTGCGGCTCACTGTGACAGCCATCCTCAACACGATCCTAGACAAAGCCCCGGATTCCCTGCTTGAGATAGACCGCGTGGGAAATCCCAGAACGGATGGCGATGGGCGGCCCAGAGACGTTCACTTTTTTGCGGAAAAGGAAGCCATCATGCGCCAGGCCTGGCAGAAGGGCCCGCTTACCTTTGACGGCGCGGAAATTTCCATCCTGCCCGATCTGTCCCGCCATACCCTCCACATGCGAAGGATCCTTCAGCCACTTCTCACGGTGATCCGCAGGGCTGGAGCCCTATACACCTGGGGCTACCCATTCTGCCCTAATGTCCTTAGGAACAACCGGACCTTCAACCTTCGCCATCCACTCCAACTAGTGGACCTGTTCTCCTTCCTGGATGCTCTACCCGTGGACGTGCCCGACTGGCTGTCACCCAGCCTGGACTCCGAACCTCGACCCATGCCTCAACTTAGTCGACGCCGAAGTTCCTCCCGGAGCGGACCCCGACTGTCCCGCCCGGCACCGACTGCCAACGAGCCTTGAAGCACCCGTGGTTGACAGTGGAAGCCCCCCTTCAAGGTGAACTTTCACACTGGGCCCTGCCAGGTAACGGCTGACCCCACGCCCTTTGTCGTGTCCGCCGGGACTGCTTGCCGTAACGGCGCTCACATTTGCAGCGATATTCATCCCCTTGCAAGTTCTGCCCTGCCGTGATACCACACGGGCCTTACCCACCTGCCCCACTACGTTCAAGTACTGGTCACCCTTGGGCCCTGCTCCCCTCCCCCTTGACACCTTGTCTCCCGTGACTTGGGCCTTGCGGCCTACTTCTCCCTGGCGACCGCCACATTGGATACAACGCAGACCTTCGTTGTCAAGGGAAACGCGACTAGACGACTGGAGTTCCCCCCATGCCAGCGGATCCTCAGGAAAGGTTGCATCATGTCCTGTGCAGGGTTGACTCGGTTCCTGACTCTGTCCCCTTCCATCCAGGTTATCTACCCGGGACCTCCTGATCCTTCCCAGTATTGTATCTTTTATGCCAATTCCCTTAGGATGTGAGAAGGCTAGACCCCTGCCATAACATTGTTCTGTTGAAATGTTGGGGTGCATGGGACTATCAGCTGGAGCCTTAACCCGGCCCATCGCGCCCGGGCCCTATGGGGGACACTTGCTTTCTATGCCATGCTTTTCCTTCCCTAACTCCCTTCTTCACCTCCCTTCCTTGTCGCGTCTCCCCCCCTGGCTCCCTGAGGTAATGTCTCGCCTCAAGGTCTTATCCCTGAACGCCAAGGGCCTTAATGTTCCCGAAAAATGCACTATGATCTTACGGGATCTTCATCGCCAAGGCATCAACATAGCACTCCTTCAGGAAACCCACTTTAGCACCGGTCAGATCCCCCGCTTTGGCGACCACCGTTACTCCACGGTCTATCACTGTAGTTCCCCCGACAAGCGTTCCCGGGGGGTCAGTATTGTTATGTCCCGCAAGCTCCCTTGGACCGAGACAGATCAATATGCCGGGGAAGACGGCCGGGTACTCTTCGTAAAGGGCACTATTGGCTCCCAGGTTGTCACGTTTGCTAATCTGTATCTCCCGAACCACGACCAGATCTCCTTCTTGGCTCGTGTCCTGACACTCCTAGCCGACTTCCGAGATGGCCTCCTAGTCCTGGGTGAGGACTTCAATCTTGTCCTCGATCCCAGTCTGGACTCCTCCGCATCCTCCTCCCACCTATCCTATAGCAAGCTGAACCGCATCAAGCGCTGTTTTTTCGACCACCAACTGGCAGATGTCTGGCGCATCCAGCACCCCTCCACGAGGGACTACACCTTTTTCTCCCACCTCCACCATCGTTATACGCGAATAGATTTTTATAGATCCGTCGTGCGCCATCTGGTTAACGCGGCCCGAGCGTGTATCCCAGCACGATGGAAAAACACAGAACCGCCCACCATATCTCAATGGCTCGACAGGGTACATGACATATACCTCATGGAAGACCTTACCAGCTCACTACACAATACCTCACAATACCTCCGACAAGTTCGGCAGGACCTGGTTCTACTGGACTGAGTTTCTCCACTCTCCAGCATATGAAGCCCTACGCCAAGGACTCACCCGCCCGAACGCCTCTTCTGGTCCCTCCCCCCCCTACCCCTCTTACCCACCATGTGCCACCTCTTCCCTTTCACCCCCTCTAGACTTTATTCATGCCTCCCCTTTTCCACCCCCTATTCTCTTCTCACGGTACCACATAAACGCTTAATACACAAGCTGAAATCTATGGGCATAGATGAAATGGTGTGTACATGGATAGAGAACTGGCTACAGGAACATGTCCACAAAGTATTAATAAATGTCTCTTTTTCAGATTGGTCTAAGGTCGAGAGTGGCGTGCCCCAGGGTTCTATTTTAGGCCCTATATTGTTTAACCTGTTTATTAACAATATCGGGGAAGGTGTTAATAGCCATGTTTCTGTATTTGCAGATGATACTAAAATTGGGAGGGTAATAGACTCGGGCTTAAACATTATAGCATTGCAGGAGGACCTGAATAAAATAGGGAAGTAGCAACTATATGGTAGAGGAGGTTTAATGTTGAGAAATGTAAAGTAATGCATTTTGGGGTTAAAAATAGGCAAGAAGAAAACATATTAATGGGAACTCCACTAGGGAAGTCAGAAATGGAAAAAGATCTGGGGGTCATAGTAGACCACAGATTGAATAACAGCTTGCAATGCCAGGCTGCAGTAAACAAAGCTAGCAGAGTACCATCTTGTATTAAAAAGAGAATGTTCTGTAGAGGCAAAGCAATAATTTTGCCACTTTATAGATCACTGGTTCGGCCTGATCCGGAGTATGCGGTTCAGTTTTGATCACCTATCCACAGAAAGGATATCCTTGAGCTGGAGAGAGTCCAGAGAAGGGCAACTAAACTAATTAAGGGGATGGAAGACCAACGCTATGAGACAAGGTTATTCAATTTAAACTTGTCACAGTAGAAGTGAGGCAATTAAGAGAGGACATGATTTTTTTTTTTACAAATTCTTTTATTTATCGTTTTTTGTTTTTTTTGTTGAGCAAACATATAAGCGTACATAGCAAGCAGGGGAAACAATTCCCAACGTAGAAGCAGTGGACGCAGCCACGGAACAGATACAATGCAATAAAAGGAAAAATGGAGAATACATCATATTGCAAACTTTAAGCTTGCACAATCCTATGGCCGATAGACTTAATGAAGGCCCCCTTTGATCTTACGCCAGATCGTGTGCAGACTATACTGTGGGTTCGCGGGAGGGTCGTGCGATCCCATTATGGGTCCTCGCACATCTGAGTGGAACGCCCTAGGCGGAGGGGGTCCTGCCCACCTCCACCAGCTCAGCTCATCGCCCATCCATGGCATAACTCGGGTGGATGATCCGCGAAAGGCTCACTGGCACCACGTCAAAGGGGCAGGTAAGTATTTACATACCGTGGGTAGGGTTGTTAATGATTAGCTAAGACAGCAAAGTAGAGAGGGTAAGTAGGAGGGGAGTGGGGGGAACCAGCAGGGGGACTACTGGGAGGAGAGAAGGAAGGGGAAATGCGGAGGTCCCAACTATCCAGGTTTCTCAAATCAATAGATCCAGGTAGTCCTGTGTAGACGTGTACTCGTCCCACCAGAACCAGGTAGTCCTGAACCGTGTACCAGTCCCTTTTATGGAACTGGTAAGGGCCTCCATGTGTCGAATGTCTCGGACCTTGCTGAGCCATAGTTGCACTGAGGGTGGTGAAGCTTTCTTCCACATGGCCGGGATGCAGGCCCGAGCAGCATTGATCAGGTGGATAATAACCGACTTCCTATACCCCTTTAGTGAGTGTGTGTTGTGATGTAAGAGAAAGAAAGAGGGTGTCATGGGGATCTGGTTGTCTGTGAATTTTTGAGTGATCGTGTGAACTTGGGTCCAGAACTGAAGCAGTGCTGGACACGACCAGAAGACATGTAGCATGCCTGCCGGGGAGGAGCCACAGCGCCAGCAGTCGCCACTGGCCCCAGGGAAAATCGCTCTCAGCCTCTCGGGGGTGTGGTACCATCTAGCAAGGATTTTATATCCCGATTCCTGATATCTACTACTGATGGACGACTTCAAGGACAACATCAACAGTCTGGTTTTCTCATATGGTGAAAAGGAGACCCCCAATTCTCTCTCCCATCCCTCTAGGAATGGTAGGGATGAATCGAAGTCTGGGGCCAACATTAGTTGGTAGCAGAACGAAAGGGGCTTCAACATTTGGCCAGTGGTGGTACATTCCCTTTCAAAGCTCGTGAGGGGCCGGGACAGGTCAGTTGGCGGCGGAAGGGATGCCAGAAAATGAGTCAGTTGGCGGTGTCTCCAGAACCCCAGTGGAGAGAGTAGAGGGTCCCCAGACATCGCTGTGAGGGATGGCCAATCATGGCCTCGAAGGAAGTGTAGAGCCCTACCATGGCCCTGATCCTGGAGCCGCAGAAATGCCGGGTCTTGTAGGCCCGGAACAAAGTCCGGTGATCCTACAACCGGGAGAAGCGGAGAGGGTGAGGGAGAGATCAGTCTGGAGGTGAACACCTTCCGCGCCATTCTCCATGTCTGTCCAATCGTCGGGTGTGCCCGGATCGAAGGAGGCACTTGGGGGCACCAAGGGAGTGAGTGAAGGGGAATGAGAGAGGAGCATTGTTCGATGGCGACCCATGGTTTCTGAGTAGAGTGTCGACAC
>NW_017307256.1:604233-605442 GCF_000935625.1 Nanorana parkeri | reverse complement strand
TGAATCTTTTTTTTACAAATTCTTTTATTTATCGTTTTTTGTTTTTTTTGTTGAGCAAACATATAAGCGTACATAGCAAGCAGGGGAAACAATTCCCAACGTAGAAGCAGTGGACGCAGCCACGGAACAGATACAATGCAATAAAAGGAAAAATGGAGAATACATCATATTGCAAACTTTAAGCTTGCACAACCCTATGGCCGATAGACTTAATGAAGGCCCCCTTTGATCTTACGCCAGATCGTGTGCAGACTATACTGTGGGTTCGCGGGAGGGTCGTGCGATCCCATTATGGGTCCTCGCACATCTGAGTGGAACGCCCTAGGCGGAGGGGGTCCTGCCCACCTCCACCAGCTCAGCTCATCGCCCATCCATGGCATAACTCGGGTGGATGATCCGCGAAAGGCTCACTGGCACCACGTCAAAGGGGCAGGTAAGTATTTACATACTGTGGGTAGGGTTGTTAATGATTAGCTAAGACAGAAAAGTAGAGAGGGTAAGTAGGAGGGGAGTGGGGGGAACCAGCAGGGGGACTACTGGGAGGAGAGAAGGAAGGGGAAATGCGGAGGTCCCAACTATCCAGGTTTCTCAAATCAATAGATCCAGGTAGTCCTGTGTAGACGTGTACTCGTCCCACCAAAACCAGGTAGTCCTGAACCGTGTACCAGTCCCTTTTATGGAACTGGTAAGGTCCTCCATGTGTCGAATGTCTCGGACCTTGCTGAGCCATAGTTGCACTGAGGGTGGTGAAGCTTTCTTCCACATGGCCGGGATGCAGGCCCGAGCAGCATTGATCAGGTGGATAATAACCGACTTCCTATACCCCTTTAGTGAGTGTGTGTTGTGATGTAAGAGAAAGAAAGAGGGTGTCATGGGGATCTGTTTGTCTGTGAATTTTTGAGTGATCATGTGAACTTGGGTCCAGAACTGAAGCAGAGCTAGACACGACCAGAAGACATGTAGCATGCCTGCCGGGGAGGAGACACATCGCCAGCAGTCGCCACTGGCCCCAGGGAAAATCGCTCTCAGCCTCTCGGGGGTGTGGTACCATCTAGCAAGGATTTTATATCCCGATTCCTGATATCTACTACTGATGGACGACCTCAAGGACAACATCAACAGTCTGGTTTTCTCATATGGTGAAAAGGAGACCCCCAATTCTCTCTCCCATCCCTCTAGGAATGGTAGGGATGAATCGAAGTCTGGGGC
>NW_017307256.1:602304-603347 GCF_000935625.1 Nanorana parkeri | reverse complement strand
AGATGTAGGCATTTCTTGAGGCGCCGCAGCGCCGCTCTGGATAAATGGGAGGCCGACCTGGAGGAGTCCACCTGCGGGTTCAGTAGGAGATTAAAATCACCCCCGACTACCAGCACTTCCTCCTTGAAGTCGTCTATCAGCACCAAGACTCTTTCCAGGAACGAGATCTGGCCTATGTTAGGGAGGTACATGTTCACTAAGGTCACCAGCTGAGAATCAATCTTCCCCTTAAGCATAAGCAAGCGGCCCTCGTTTCTCAGGGATATTCAAGCCCTTTACGTTGAGGGACAAGAAACTATATGGGGCCATATTGGGATCCTGGTGAACTACTCCGATGATAGTCGGGACCGGGAAGGGGGAAAAAAAAGAAAAAAAAGGGGGCGGGGGTGTGTTACGCTGGAAAGAGAGAGCTGAGGCTAGATGCCCGGAACCCCTCTGGAACATCTGCTGGTAAATCCTCAGCGATCTCGTCATCAGCATTGCGAGGGTCCAGTCCCGGGGAGTTGGATCCGTGTCGGGAGGCATCCGGGGAAGGAGAGCCCCGTCGGCGGACGCCGTGTGATGGGACACTCGTGGAGGAGGAGGCCGTCATCTTAGGCCTACCGCGTTCCACTGGAGCCGCGCTCCTTGGCGAGAAGAACTGCTGCAGAGAGGGATCGGTTGCTTGGCTCTTGGATCCGCCAGCCTTCCTACGGGTTGACATGCTGTTTGCCGGGGTGTCAGTGAGAGAGATGCGAAGGTAGGAGTGCGAAAGGTACACTGATGCCGCCGAGAGGACATGATTTTGATGTACAAAATGTTTAGTGGTGATGGCAACATCAGCAATAAACTCTTTACAGTAAATTTCATAACAAAGACTAGAGGCCACCATCTAAAATTTGTGGAGAAAATATTTAACCACAAAGGGTTTCTTTTCAGTTAAAGCAGTTACATTTTGGAACTCACTGCCACAAGCAGTGGTATCAGCAGAGAGTAATGAATCATTCAAAATTCAATTAGATACCATCCTAAAGGTGCCCATACACTGCACGATTATCGTACGA
>NW_017307256.1:599274-599496 GCF_000935625.1 Nanorana parkeri | reverse complement strand
ATGCGCAGGTTGTTGCGTCTCCCCCTATCCTCCATGTCTTCCAGGTGAAGCTGCATGTCAGTGAGCCGGGGGTCTGGCTGCTGGGCCGCTGCTTCAAGTGCGGCAATCCTCAAGTCCATGGAGGAGCTTGCGGCTGCCACCTCTGCTACCGATAGGGCCAGGTCTTTCACCTCCCTTTTCACCTCTCTCAGATCCTTACGGAGGGTGGCCTCTACCCGGGAC
>NW_017307256.1:581285-598751 GCF_000935625.1 Nanorana parkeri | reverse complement strand
GCGATAGGTACGCTGATGCCGCGGAGCTCTCAGATCGAGCAACTCACGCCGCCATGGTCAGGACACGCCCCCAAAATCATTTTTAAATATAAACTGTTCTTTTTCTACCAACTGTCACATCTACCCAAGACTGGAAGGTATGGTAAACCAGTTGCCATGGCAATGCTAAAAAGCTTGTACAGGCTCAAAAGGTCAGTGCGCACTCCAGACATACAGCATCCTTGTTATTATTCCAAAAGTTCTGTACTCCATGTCAAAACACACAAATCTCAGTACTTCAGTCTGCAGTTTTTGCATCTATTAAGCGCCACAAGAGCAAAACCAATCGCCAGCCAATAGGTTCAATTCAATAAGCTATAAACGCGTTTCATCTGCCATAATGATCGTTATTTTCAGACATGTGACCGCTATTGTAAGCTGTCAGTTATCATTTCTGAAAATAGAGGTTTTTATGGTAATGACAAATGTTATAACTTACTAAGCCGAGCCTACTGTTTCTACAGACCCAACAAATTAAGGAAAAGGGTGCTATAAAAAAAAAAATGACCATGCAAAATTGGTCAGTTGGTCATAAAAACAAGATTTACATTTACGGTAGTCAGATCAGAGCCTACTGACTGGCTATGAGCTACTGCAGCTCACACAGTGGTACCTCTACATCCCCACACCCAGTAATCCCATTGGAGGCAAAATAGGAGTTTAATTTATTTTTCCACAAACGTTTGAGTTTCAATACATCATAATAATATTAAAAAAAAGTTATTTAGCAGCAGATGTTGTTTCTTAATCTCCCTTAGGGCCGGTTCACACCACAAAGTCCCGCACCCAAATGCGTGGTAGGCACTATTTTTGCAGATCGCACTGGACCAGAACGCAGGCACTAATGTGCCATGCATTCGGATGTGGGTAATCGCACTGCGGGCGGGGGGCGTGGCTGTGGTGCCATTGACTATGCACCGCCATGCCCCCTCCCGCCCCTGAACACAGGGAGCCGGCCGGCTTGTGTTCCAGTACGTTCCAGAGGCCGAATGCTCTGGAACGCAGACCTTGTGGTGTGAAGCAGCCCTTAGGACCCATTCACACCACATCATCTCCAGAACAGACCAGATTGTTTCCAGACCCAAAATGCATCCTAATGTATCCCTATGCTATTTCTAGCTTCTGTTCACACCTGCGCAGTCTGTTCCAGACCAGACCAGTAAAATACTGCTGGTCTCATTTTGTCTGGTCCTGTATGCACTGGAACACATGCAAACGCATGATAACTGCATACAAACACACTGGAACGCACCTAAAAGTCAATTTTAAGCTACAAAAAAAATGCTCTGAAACGTGGCAAAACGCAATGCGCTGTGTTCCAGATCTGGTCCGGAAAATGGTGTGAACAGGCTCTGAAGCAGCTTATCAAAACTTAAATGCATTGTTAAAGGTAAATGCATAATAGTGAAAAAAAACAGAGTCAGAGTTATGATCTTTGATATATTGCCGAAAAACTGTACTGCTGTGCTGGAAAATCTGATCATGGAGGTGACTAAAGTGCTCGTACACAAGAACGCCAACAGGAAGTGTGTTCAACTTTCTTGGAGCACACGGTGTAAATATGGCTCTGTACTAAAACAGCGGCTGTCATTTCTCATTTCTGAGCACTCCTAAACAGTAGGATTTCCTGGCTGATGACTCTTGCTTGTGTGAATGTTTGTAAAGATTTACAGAAAATATGAAAGTAGTTCTAAACCTACTCACTAAAAAGTCTTATATAACATGTTAAAGAAGAACTCCGGGCAAATTAACCTTTGCAGTGGGACTACCCTCGCACTGCAGGGGTTAAAGTAGGGTATACACGGTTCGATTTTTGCCCAAACGTTTGTACGAAAAATCCCAACCGAACTTGGGTTACTGGTCATTTAATTTTCATTTTCATTTAACATTCGATTTTGGAATGAATCCAGTTTTGATACATCCCCCCCACAGTATGTTACGAAAAAAGAAACCCATGGCATTATGTATGCTTCACAGAGCTATAACAAATTAAATGCAACTTTATTAGGGTTTAGATATTGGCTGTGTGGTTGGAAAACGACCACAGTGACAATGCGACGATTTGTTACGGCCTAGCTGTATCTGGTACTGTATTGTATCAGAAGGATTTGTCACTCTGTAAGTGTATAAACAGTCTCCTCTGCTGAAACTGGTGACTGAGAGGTGAATGTTCCCTAAGGAAACGCAGATGATGTCTACCAAGTAGAATGATTGAAATGAGGGTCATAAAGATATTATTGGGGTCTTATACAAACTGGGCAGAGAGATATTTCAGTGTGGATCAATGGTCATGATGTTCAAAGCACAGAGACCAACAATAAACAGGCACCGATCACATCACATATTGACCCGGTGCTGCCTGCAAAATAAAAAGAAACCTTCAGCCTCGTATACTGTAAGATATGTAATGATTTTAAGTGACACCAAAACCATTATGAAGGACATTCTCACTCCACAGGACCGAATCATAAAATGTCACCCCAGGACATCAAATCTCTGCATTGCTTTATAATAGATTAGGTTATAAAATTATAGAATAAAAAATACACAACTGAAATCCAGATGTTATCCTCCATAACTACCAGCTCTGTTTGTGCTGCACGAAGACTCATTCATGTTAAATTGGTTAATTAGTCCTTATTTTCACTTTAAATAAGGGGTGCCCCGATATATTGGCCGCCAAAACATATCGGCCGGAAATGGCACTTTTGGCAAAATGCCGAAAGTGCCATTTTCTTGCAGATGTAGCGGTGCACCCGTGATTTCTCTCCTCCCCGATGGGCGCTGCTCTGTGTCCCAGCAGGGAGGGGAGAAACTGTCACAGACGGCCGAGCACTGCGGGAGGAGAGCGCTGTGAGCGTCTGACGTCTCGCCTCCCCGCACTGCTCAGCCTCCTGTCACAGGTCAGAGGAGAGCATTGTGGGCGGACACATCCAATGCTGTCAGGGCAGGCTGAGCTCTGCTCGCTCAGCCTCCAGTGACAGCGTGTCAGGAAGGAGAGCGCAACAAACACTCAGTGATCGCGGAGTGTTTGTAAATAATTGAGGACAAGGTATGTTGACTATATCCTCAATTATGAATGAATGGGAAGTGATCTACATCACCTCCTGTTCATTAATGATTGTGGTTATAGTAAACACACTATGTCCAAGTTATGAATGAACAGGAATACTAGTATAGAGGATTCCTGTTCATTGATAACAGGGGCTGCAGAATAAGAGATTGAAGACTCTGTGTCCTCAATCTCTTTTTCTATTTTAAAGGGAAATATCAGGGGTCTGTTTAGATCCCTAATATTTTCCCAAAGCCCCCGACAGTAAAGTAAAAAATAAAAATATTTAATAAATAAAATAAAAAAGTTTATAAAAAATAAAAATAAAATGTTAAATTTTTTCTAAAAAAAAGTTAGAATAAAAACCATTTTCGGGTTCGGTCTGACATTTTTTTTTTCATTTCGGTTTTGAAATTTTCATTTCAGTGCACCTGTACTTTAAAGTATTATTCAGTTTTTAATCTTCACTTTTCTGCCTGATGAAGGGGATTGTGTGAGACCCAGAAACGGCGCATTGAGTGTATCATGTTATGCTGCTCAATAAACAGACGTATTTGATTTGCTATTGGAGTGCCAGTGTCCATATATTTTGTTTGCTATATGACCACGGTTGCCAAGCGTCGACAGCCGCAGCACCCACCCTCATTATCTTTGGAACAGGGGTTTCGAGTGCGATGGGTTCATGGACTCTGTTTGTGGAGACACACATAGCTTACTAGCACACACATGGGTGCCTCCATAGGACCCTGCAAGGGAAAGAAGCCACCCTAAATCAGTATATCAGGACCAGTGCTCACTTGACCAGCTAATTCTGCAGGAAACTAAAACTTAATCAAATGAGCAGCATCCATTGTAAATAATTTAGTCAGCATTTGAATTACCATAAAAAACCTTGTGACTTTAATATCACTTTACAAACCTATAGCATATATGGCTGCTTTATCGTGCACAAGACTAAATTTTTCTAAGACTAAAGTTATTTAATCTCCGACTCCTGCTGAAAACCTGAACCTTACATGAGCCCTTTGTACCACCTAAATACCCCTACATACAGTTTATGTGACAAGGGCAGTGTTGTACTTGGGCTCTGGCTCATTTGAAGTTTTATCTCGGTGTCGGGTCCCGGTCCGAGTGGCTCCAGGTCGGGTGCCGGTCCGAGGGACGTACAATGTCCCAGTACGAGCCAGTGTGAGCGGACGCACACGGAGGGGACATCCCGGCAGTATCACTGGGCCGCGCAGGCGCAGACGCCCTGTGACCCGGCGGGATCCGCCCCGCACGGCGTGACGTCATTACACTGGCGTGCGCGGGTGACGTCATCACGGCAGCGCACGCGCAGTACACGCCTTCAGCCTATTTAAAGCCCCACAGGGCTTTAGATCATTGCTGTGTGATTTTCAGCCAGCACCAGTCGTCTGTTGATCTTGCTCCTGTTTGATACCTGTGACCTGGCTTCCTCCTTGACTATTCTCCTGGATTACCCTTCTGTACCTTGTTGCCTGCCTCCTACTGACCCGGCTTGCCTCTTGACTCTCCATTGGATTCCGCCTTGTACTTCGCTGCCCGCCTGTTACCAACCCGGCTTGTCTGACCTCTCTATTTGCCTTCTAGGATCCTGCACGGCTGCCTATCCTGCCTGCACACTACCTGTTGCTGACACCTGGTATCCTGATCCGGCACCCGTGCACCCCCTGCCTGACACACACTGTCTCCAACCCAGTGCTCATCAGACAGGGTTGCAAGGGAGGTCCTCCTCATCATCTCGGGCCCACACCGCGGACCTAACACTCGGTGTGCAGGGGATGATGGTGACAGAGCATAAAGAAGGAATATAAGAGATTACACACTTTCGTGAGCAAATGCAAAGGCTGAACAGAGGTGTTTACATCTGTCTCCAGCTCTTCCCTAAACTCATCTGTCAGGGTCTGTTCTACTAAACATGAATTAGTTGATAATGTAATCGTACACTGTGCTGCTCACGTCCTCATCATGTCTTATCTGATGAAATGCTGGCAGTTTCCCCCCCAGCGGCGGGAGCCTCATACTGACGTTCAGCCGCAGAAGCTTCAACTTGCTGTCAGACAAGGCCGCCCGGCATATGCTCTGCTCCCAGGTCAGTTCATACATATTGAAGATCTCCCTTCATGTCAGATACGTTCTGTGACAGGATTCTGGGGAAGAACATTTGGACTGCCAGAATCTACTCTCCCAAACATGTCTGAGATTAAAGTGATATTAAAGTCAAAATGTTTTTTTAAGCTATTTCAAATGCTGATGACATCACTTCCAATGGATGCTGCTTCTTGATGTTTAAAAGTTTTAGTTTCCTGCAGAATCAGCTGGTTCTCCTGAGCACTGCTCCGGACATTCTCCTTTTTCAAGCAGAGTGCTATGCAGTCACCTTTGTGTGTGCTAGTAAGTTGTGTCTCCACAAACGCACACAGACACAGCAAATCAAGCTACTTCCCAACCCCTGGCACCCTGTCTTCCCCCCTCCAAGCTAGTAGAGGAACAGTTTCTGGAGTTTGCTCTGTCCTTTGTGATCTTGTGCTAGACAGGAAGTTCAGGGAAGGTAGCTGAGAGACTTGGTAGCAGCTGTTCAGAAACATGGTGATTGTAAGTATTTGGGGAAAAAATTATAGAAATACTTTTCTGGGTAATGTATATTTGTTTGATCTGTATTCAATAATGAAAAAGAAGTTCGAGTGTTTAATACTAAAAGGGAATTCTGATCTTCAGAAATCAATAAATACAAGTATATTATGACTTTTCTGACATTTCTCAGTTACTGGGCAGCAGCTGATAGTTTGTCCGGGTGACAGACCCTGCCTAAGTGTCTGTGTGTTCATAACTACACCACACAGACTCACAGCCCATGCAAGAACAAAGCTCTGGTTACATTATGGATGGTAGTAGAGGTTTTTGTTCCTGGTTCAGACCGGTTCAGGTAATAGTCTTGCTGAAGGTTAAAGACCACGCAGCAACCAAGAATAAAATACGTGGCAGGGTCACAGTGTGCCCATAAAATAAATATTTATATCAGAAGGTCGTATTTCTGTAATCATAACGGTTGTGTTAATTATTTACATATGCAGCTTCAAATAAAACGGTATATTGCACACAACCTTTACACGAGTACACCGCTAACTCAAGGAAAAAAATCAAAGGGAGAATTTTCTAGGAGAACTGAACATCATTTGCATTTTTAAATACACCAGATTTCTTTTAGCCCTGGTTCACAATTAGGCGTTCTTTGAGCAGTTTGAAAAGCGCTTTTAACTGCCAAACACAAGAAATCCCATGATTTTCAATGGCCCTGGTTCACACCTGAGCAGAAAAACGCCTATCAAGAAAACGCCAAACGCCTGAAAAGATACAGGAGCCTCTTTGGGCAGTTAAAAGCGCTTTTCCTCACCATAGACTTCATTGGAAATGCGCAAAAACGTGCAACAGAAGTCCGAAAGGGAAACAGATTTGGGGGACATTGTAGACCACAGGCTGAATAATAGCTCGCAGTGTCAGGCTGCGGTAAACAAAGCAAGTAGAGTCCTGTCCTGTATTAAGAGGGGAATGTTTTGTAGGGACAAGGTCTATAATTTTGCCACTTTATAGATCACTGGTTCGGCCGCATCTGGAGTATGCGGTCCAGTTTTGGGCACCAGTAAACAGAGGGGATGTCCTTGAACTGGAAAGAGTCCAGAGGAGGGCAACCAAACTCATAAAGGGGATGGAGGACCTGAGCTATAAGAACGGGCTACTAAAATTAAACATGTTCTCCTTGAAAGTAAGGAGATTAAGGGGGGACATGATTTTCATGTATAAAATGTTTACCGGGGATAGTAACATTAGCAGCAAACTTTTTACAATTAACTAGATGACAAGGACGAGAGGCCACCACCTAAAATTGTTGGAGAAAAAATTTCAGCACAAGGGGCGAAGGGGTTTCTTCTGAGTTAGAGGAGTCAGGGTCTGGAACTCGCTGCCACATGCTGTGATTTCGGCTGAGAGTGTGGAATCATTCAAGAGGCTATTGGACGATTTCCTCAGGGACCGTAATATACAGGGGTACAAGTACTCCTAAGATTGAGAACACACAGGGACCCATACATACTACACACCAATAGGACCATACACATACACAAATAGGTTGGACTTGATGGACATATGTCTTTATTCAACCTCAAATACTATGTAACTATGCAAGAAGCATTTTGCACATTTTTGTGAGCGTTTTTGCGCGTTTGTACATGCGCAAAAACGGTGCCGCCTAGTTGTGAACCAGAAACAGGATGTCTTGCTGCACTCCTAACCAGAGTAACCCCAAGCTGGGTGGGTGCTTGTAGTGACCACGGAAGGCACCGTGTGAATCACAGAATAAAGGAATAATGTCACCAGCTCATTCTGAGCCTAATGAAGGGGACCCCCTGCGGCCCCGAAAGCGCTTGTGTATTGGATGGCAATGTGCCATTAAAATGGATCATTGACTAACAAAAACTGGTGTGCTGGTGACATTATTCCTTTATTAGTTGTGAACCAGGGCTTAAGGTCCAAGTAAAATCAACTAAGCTTGCAAGTATTACTCTTGGCGCACTGGTTAGCGTTTCTGACTTGTAGTACTGGGGGTCCCTGGTTTGAATCCAGGCCAGGAGAACATGCAGACTCCAAGGAGTTTGCATGGGTTCCCTTCAGGTACTCCAGTTTCCTCCCATAGACATGCTGGAAGGTTAATTGGCTCCTCTCTAAATTGGCCCTGTATGTATGTATGCATGCAGGCATGCATGTGAGCTAAGGACCTTAGATTGTAAGCTCCTTGAGGGACTGATGTAAAGTGCTGCAGAAATTGTCAGCGCTATATAAATATCTGTATTAAACAAATCATTATTTTACTCCTTTCTTACTGTCCCATGAGACCTGTCCTGAGATCATCAGAAGGACCCGATAGCTCAGATTTCATGTAAGCAGAGCTTTCAGAAACTATTACTTATCATCAGTTATGTTTATTCGGAGATAAACAGTGATCAGAGCAGGCCTGCCCCATTACCCCATTCTTTAGACACCTACACTACTGCCTTATCTCATTTTATCTTCATGACATTCATTATGTGACATTTTTATTATCCCATGACCAAGAACAGGGGATGCATCACTATGGTGGTCATCAGTCACTTCCCCACATAGCTATTCACTAAAGAATGTGAAATTCTTTCCTCAGCACCCTGTGCATTATAAGTAAATTCTGGTGGGGTGTGCTCGGCAGAAAAACTTGGATTTCGTCCTTTTTCTTCAAGGATATGGCCTTCGCCAATGTCATATTACCACTGTAGAAAGTGACATGTAATAAAGTGACATGCTATAAATAGTTTAATAAGGATGGTGGTTTACCTCAACTTTTGCTGACAGTACGGAACTGATCCCAGATAGTAAATGCACACATAAGTAAAATAAATAAATGGTGATCTTAACTTGGCACGCAGCAGCAGAAGGTAGTGCAGGTCACCGGGTTTATATAGAGAGTGTGAAGTCCCATCATCAGGAAATACACAGTGGGATTTTCCTGCAACTTGTCAGTAAGTTTCTGGCATTGAGAGGTGAAGTCACCTGTAGTAATTTATGTCAAAGTTATTCTGCAGTCATTTCCTTGTTCCGCCCTGTACAACTCTCACCTGGGAACCACGGAAAAGGTTAGAGAAACTGCCATAAATCACAGATACTGCCTGAAGGGATGTAAATGTACATGTCTGTTCTTTAAATCTGCCAATAACAATTTGTAACTGTTCCTATAGCTGAGGAATGTATCACTATATTCACATTTGATAAGGACAAGCTACTCTCTCATCAGCCTTTATCAGGCTGGGGTAGTTAGGAGGAAAGAGGAGAAGCTAAGAGACAGAGAGCTTGAGAGCTGGATGGGTAAGAGAGGAACGAGATGAAGAATGAAAGAAGGCAGGAGATAAGGGGAGAGAGAGAAATGGAAGAGTAGGAATAGAAGGGAGGTGTACCTGGGTTGGCAGAGAAAGGGGGAAGTAGTGTCAAACATGAGATACTGAACTTCCTGTGGTCAGATATATACTGACCCCTGACTGACCGCTGTGTCTAACTGGGAAAAGTTATCATTTAAAAAAAAAAAAACCCACTAGCAGCAGAAAGCAGTGATGGGCGGATGGAGGACTTCAGAGGGAGATACAGAAAGGCGGTCAGCGGTAATCCATTAAAGCAGAAAACATTTTAAATAAGTCCAAAAACCTAAACTACAACTTTGGATATTATAAAAGGTCCAGTTATTGACACTGACAGACTTTCATATAAATTCTAAAAAAGTTCATCAGAATTCTAGACAGCTGATAAATTTGTGACTGGGCTGTTGATCATAAATTGGATTTGGGTTGGGGGGGTGACTTACTGTCCAGAAACCCTGAAGGATACTGCAGACAGTCGCTGAGGAGCCTCCTTTAGCCGAGCATGGCTTATACCTCAAAACAAAAGGCTGCACTGATGGTGATGGAAGAGGACCCAATAATGAAAAGAATCGCTTGCAACTATCAGGCATTTTCTAGACTTCAGATAATGAATCATTTCAAGAACTTCACAATCACAAGTGGTCAGAGGTGCTCATTATTGCACAGAGACATTTTCTTTTCAATGGTGCAACCAAAAGGGCCTGTTGCCGAATATGGCAATGGGTTCTGATACCCAAATGTCTTGCTCAAGGACACACAGAGATCATTAATCTCACAGGGATATCTGCCATCTATAGAAACTAAGCTGAACACAGATCTTTCCGTCTTCTCTCAGAAACAACAATGATCAGCTGAAACTCTCCAATGCAGCCGATCCCTATTCTCCCCTGAGACTGGTGGTCTAGGATGTCAGTAGTATTCTGAATACATCCCCATTGCACACCACATACCTTGATAAAAGGAGCCCTGTGATGGTCTGAAATGTTGCACTTGCTGAAAAATGTATGGTGTGCTAGTGACATATTATGTACCCACAGAGATGAGGATTGTCCCTAATCAGTTGAAAGAGCCATTATTCACCCTCGAAACACGGCAACATGACACTTATCACGCATCCTGTATTCAAATCTGCTTAAAAGTCAGGTCAACTCAATAAACATCATCCACAGGGGTCCAAATACATACAGACGGAGGCCATGGCAGGCTGGTGGTTCAAAGAACACAAAAAGAGTTCTAATTAAAGTCTCTGAACAGACTGAACACTGGCTGCATTCACAGCGCTTGCATTACGCAACACTCTGCACAATGTGGTGCTGGAAGAGGGGTCACTGCAAGTTTAAGAAGGCCCTAAAAGTTTCTGATGCTGAAGATAAACCGCTGAGCTGCCACTTTCTGATCCAGAAAAAAATTAAAAAATGACCCAGCTGTCATTCTGCGGGATAAAGAAACTTTTTTTTTTTTTTTTTAATTTCCCATGACTGCACTGCCTTAATGTTACCCATCTACAAATGTGTAAATCAGCTCACATAATGTCATTCAACTACGGTAAGTGTTTAGTTGGAGTCCCACATTAAAAGACAGATGCTCACCATTCTTTATTACATTTATGTCCAGTATGTGTAACTACAAGTCCCAGCAGGCAAATGAGGAAGGGGGCCTAGGAAGCTGGCAAGAACACGTTCTTCCAAATTACTACGTTGCTCTCAGGCCTTGTTTACACCGAAAGTGATCGCTAAGAAACTTCTCCACGCGTTCTGGGGCGGGAGGGGGCGTGGCATTGAATTAAATGGCACCGCTTCCACGCCCCCCCTGCCCGCAATGCGATCGGACGCGTGGCAAGACTTTGCAAGCATTCCGTTTCCACTGCAAACGCAAAAAATATTTTTTGTGTTTGCAGTAGAACGCAACGCTGGCAAAGTTTTGCCACACGTCCGATCGCACTGTGGGCGGGGGGCTTGGAAGCCGTCCCATTTAATTCAATGCACCGCCACGCCCCCTCCGGCCCCAGAACGCGGGGAGAAGTTTCTTAGCGATCGCTATGCGTTCCAGCAGATACCGCTCTGGAATGCACACGCTTTTGGTGTGAACAAGCCCTTAAATCAGAAGTCTTATCAGTAAATAAAGTGGAGTCAAATATGAATCAGCCTCTCTATCCACCTGCAAGAAGAAAGACATCTCTGTCATGTTATGTAAACTGTACAGGAAGTAATCCGCAAAACTTCAACTCTATATGAACCCTAAATGTTATGTCTGCCACCATCAACACTCATTAAGTAAGAGAACAAATAACATTGCAACACAAACGCCAAACAACCCTGTAATGTAATGTAATGTAAACAAAAATAGGATTTTTTCTACTTACCGAAAAAAATCTTTTTCTTGGAATCCATGGAGAGACACAGAAAATCAGGAATTTCAAAGCCATTGGGTTATATAATGCGGACTACAGGAGGTTTGGATTAGAAATGCAAGAACGAATCGATTAAATCGATAATAGTCAATTGGCAACTATTCTCATTATCGGATAGTTGGTCGGAGAGAGGGAGAGAGAGATTTTTATTTTAATGCAACCAGATCGATTAGTTGAAAAAAAATACGGCAACTAATCGATTATGAAAATAAATCGTTCGCTGCAGCCCTAGTTTGGATACTGGCAAAAAAATAAAAAGAAGTTAAAAGCTAGTGCGGCGCGGCGTATTGTGGAACCTGGCCTTGGGGCGGCAGGTGGAGTAAATCCGGCCCTGGCCATACATATGCTAAAAAACAGGAGCAGGACTCTCAATGTACGCCAGCAAAAAGATTTTACAGTAAGTACAAAAATCCTAGTTTCGTATTGTCCATTGAGGTACACAGGAATTCAGAAATCATGAAATGATTGGGAGGGACATTCAAGAGCAGTCCAACTGAGGGGTGAGCAACAGCCACTGATGGATATAAGAACCAGGAACTGCATGCAACAACCAAAAGGACTAACACCCCAATCTAAGCAAGAAAAAAGGTGAAGTTTCCCAACAGGACAGGGGAACTGCTAACGACCCAGAGGACCTGATGCTCAGACCAGGACAGAAATTACTGCCATAGGGATGAACTACTTGAAAGACACTGAACCTGCACCTGGCAAGTGTGTCCTACCTCTTAGGACCCTAGTAAAAAAAAAAAAAAAAAGAAGAAGAGGAATGACTTTTGGAGGCGGGGTTATACGGCAGCTGGCCTTCAACATTTTGTTCTGTTTACCAGTGTCCAAACCTCCTGTAGTTAGCAGCATATAACCCAATTGTTTCCGAATTCTTGAAATCATGTGTGCTTCAATGGACGATAAAGAAAAGACTTTAACTACCTCCCGTCCATGGCCTTTTCTGAATGGCTGGACGCGTGCCTTATAGGAGCGGGAGGGCGTCTTCAGATGTCCTGCCCCTCCCCCTGCTCGTGTGCGGTGCTCAACGTACACACAAGTGGGGAAACTGTTAGAAATGTAAACAGCCAGCGATGGCTCTTTACGTTCAAGCGATCAGGTGTATCTAGAGGCGCCCGATCGATTGTACTAGCTACGGGCGTGCGCCCCTCAGCTTCATCAGCTTCTCTGGGGGTCCCTAGGTGACATTAGAGGTCTTGGAGGTTGGGGAGAGATTTTTGGAGACCCCTAATGGAGGGCTGGAGGGATTTATGGAGACCCCTAATGGTGGTCTTGGAGACCCCTAATGTCTCCATAAAGAGGACCTGTTATGTAAATTGGCCATAACACAGTGGATTTCTTAGCCCCCTATATGATAGCAATAAAGTGTAAAAAAAAACAAAGTTAAAAATAATTCAAGCATAAACAAAAATAAAGAAGCTTTAAAAAAATAGTGACCAAAAAAAAAAAAATGTAAAACAATACAAAAAAAGTTTTAAAGTCCCTTGCCCCCCCCCCCCCCCCACCCACATACAAACATGCGTCGGGTGCGCTTATGTGCAAAAACGCCGTGAATGTTAGAGTGAGAGCAATAATTTTAGGGCCATTAATTACTGACGACACTAAACTGATGAGCGGTAAAAGTGTTAACTTTTTTGTTATATAGTAAAAAATAAAAACCTCAGTGGTGATTAAATACCACCAAAAGAAAGCTCTGTCTGTCCTCAAAAATGGTATAAAACTCATTTCAGTACAGCGTTGCATGACGGAATAAATGTCAGTCAAAGTACCACAGCGCTGAATACTGAAAAATGGCCTGGCCAGGAAGGGGGTTTAACACCCGGTCAGCAAGTGGTTAATAACCAACTACATATTAAGCTTCATGTACATACCAGTGATCTTCTCAATCCCTACATTGACAGCGAGTGCCTGCATTGGCCGCTAATATAAGAGAAGAGGCTAGCAGCAGGGGTGAGTGACAACTTCCTGTCTGCACTCCCTCTAAAGGGTTTTTGCAAAGTGTCTCTGACAGTTGTATATTTCCAGGCTCTATGGGAAGTTGCTATGATCATTTATTTTAAAATTGTAATAACAAACACGCAATGAAAAACATTTATGTGATGATAAATGATCAAACAATTTTAGCTGTTCCTTTGTAGATCAGAGTCCTTCAAATCAAACATGTGTACTTGATACCAGTCCAGGTATTTCCCCCCATTATTTGCCTCATATACGAGCAAGAGCACCCCCTCTTTCCTGGGTGTTAGATGCCAGATAACAGGTGAAAGAAGAGCTAGGAATCCAGTGTACCTCCTGAATCGCATATGACAGAGCCAGCTTCCCTCTTAATTAGCTGGAGTGCCCCAGGTCACAGGTCAAACACACCCCCAGACCCAGGGGACACCCAGAACATCTGCTGCACAGGACAGAATGAATCTTTTAACTTAAAGGCAGTTAACCCTTGCAGCGCTATTTGGAAAAGCTGCAGTTCAATAAACAGATTGTTCATGGAATAAAAAACAAATATCCTAAATGAACTCTGTTGAGCACCCCCTACATCTAAAATGGAAACTCTGGAAGGAAAAGTCTTCCAACAGAACATGTCAATATTTATTTAATATCTTTGCAATTTCCTTTTTTTTCTTGCAAAACAATGGCCTGCCAAACAGTGTGATATCGTGCCAGAGGGGTGGGCACACACACAAAAAAATCTCTCATAAAAGGTATCAGATCTGGGGTCTCAGCCCCAACGCAAGATGAGGCAATTTGGTTCGCCAAGGACAGGCACAGTTCACACCACTGCGTTGCGGTGTTGTGCTCTGAAAAAAAGTCATGCATGCAGTGCTTGTACTGCGTCACAGCGCAGGGGGCTGTGAGGCAGTACAGCTGCATTGCATTGCACTGTGCCCATAGAACTTCACAAAATGTAACATTTCAATAAAAGTTCTAACAAAAAAAAATAAACAGTGCGATCAACGCATCAGAACTGTGACTTCAAACGCACATCAGTGGCTGTGCATTGTAGCTTCTCCCAAACTGGCTGACACACCACAGACAAAGCAAATTGTTTAAACTAAAACTGTGGCAAGGCAATGATCAATGACATTGTTACACATTCTTAACAAGCAGTAAATGAGCTTTAAAACAAGCCCTTACTGATCACTAGAATTACAGATACTGTGTAGCAATTCATCCATAAAGCCAAACTCAACCCTTAAAGGAGAACTATGGGGTAAGTGTTTTCCCCATAGTTCCCTTTAGGGTCACAGGAGGACATATACTAACCTCCTCCCGTGACCCAAAGCTCAGTATATCGGCGAGCTACAGCTCGCAGTATACTGGAGACCGCCGCAGACTCACCTCATAGTTCTCCTTTAACTTTATTACTCTAATGCAGTCAGGATAACTAAATGGTAACATGTATGTAGGTCTATTTATTTATTTTACTATGTATGTTAGCAGCACTCTGAAGATCGGGACTGGTGCTTTCACACAGGGTACCATCTCCAGAGGTCCAACACAAACCCTGCGCAATGCTCCAACCAACAAAGTACATTCTCCCTGAGCATCATGTTCTCCCTGTGAGATCAGAGCTCCAGATCCTTAGCATGCTTTCCAGGGCTGAAGCAATAATACATAATAGTGATAGAAAACAACAAAAAACTACATGTTAAATTTTAACTGGCCTCACTGCATTCAAATATAAAAAGTAACCTGCATTCACACTGTTGTGGTGCATTAACATATGTAATGCATTGCGTCTAGGCAGCGGATTCATTTGCCTAAGGCACCAAAATAGGTGCATGCACTATTTGTTTTTTTTTTATAACCTAGTGCACAACAATGTACAGCAAAGCATTACCATGTATTGTGGTGTGCTGCAGTGCAGGTGTATATGCGCACATGTGTGCACGTGCGTAAAATACACAGAAATTCAGAGCCCGGACACATCTCTGTTCCATTTTGTTTCTGCACATCTTTATGCAGTGCAAAAATACAGCTCCATGCGTAGCCATTTAATTGCATATGGGAAAAAACGATGCGCGCATCTATACGCAGCATATTATACGGCAGTGCGAATGAGGCCTAAAGTTTGCAATACATGCAGTGAAGTCAGGTATCAGCACTCTCTTCCTTCTTCCTGTGCACATGCTCGGAAGGCTGGCAGCCTGTCAAATCACTGCTGGGAGAAAGTTAAAAGGTACATTCACCGATGTACATTGTGGTGAAACACTAATTACCACAACACATTACGCAGCACACGTACATCGGTGCATTGCAATGCCACTCATTTCTACCCTAACGCACCATTAGGCGTCACCACAACAGGCCTAAATGCATGAATATACATACATTGCAGCAGAGGCAGTTGTGGTGTCAATTAAAACACCTGTGTAGGGAACAGAACAGCAGAGTAGCCAGACCCTGCCATGGGGAGAGAGGGGTTGTAAAAGAGCTTGGGATCACTTTTCTAACCTGTCTGACTAATTGCAACCTCACTTCAAGTAGCCGGGTCACCTGATTTGGTACATGGTCATATCACGTCTGTTGGCAGCCATAGACCTGCAAAAAAAGCAACTATTGCTTTACAAATGTTTCATCTTAAATTAAAGAAGAGGCAAGGCCAGCCACTAAAATCTCAAATAACCTTTACCATGCATGTTAAATCATGCTCATTTCTAAGTAACTTTCTATCTTTTTAAATCTGCACCTTATATTAAAATAATACCTAGTGATCCTGCCATGAAGGTCCTTGTTCATAAGTTTCCTGTTATAGGCTGTCCCCGTCTCCCAATTACTATTCTGAGTTGTCAGGCAGCCACATGCGCTTGCGTTGCAGGCTAGAAGGGGCTGTGCTCACTGCACAATGATGTATGCAAAAAGACTAATTATTTATGATTAAATAAGAAAAGAAGATGCTTTACTGTTGTTGCATATAAAAACATAGCAAAACCTAAGGTGATCATACACTATGCATTCTGATCTTTAGCTCCACCATCAACTATTTAGTGAAAGTGATTTGATACAAATTGTATTGTTTAGGTATGTCCTTCTATTACATAGTTTTGGTAACTCTAAAGAGATTGAACTATCAGATTGTATAGCACACGGCCAGCTTTAGTTTGGCAGCAATCCTCTACGCATAAAATATACATGTATAGAATATAGATCTAATATACTAGATAGTTATAATAAATGATCTAGGTCAAAACAATAAAATGCCATAAACATTGACAGTTATTGCACCTACAGCAGTTATATATTACACATAAAGTCAAGGCAGCGGTTTCGGAGGGAGAGGAGATTATGGGTTCAACAGCTAATCTGCAGCTCAAAAGAAAAAGCGATTTCTTAGCTTGTTAGACCAAGTGCAGACAGTTGTGAGCCTGCCTGAGGGGAGGGTTGTGAACAGAGGGTATCCAGGGTGTGTGGGGTCTCTGGTAATAAAAAAAACCCGGCTCAAATGGATATATGGATATCTCTCTCTCTCTAAGAGCTGACGATCCACTGAGCCATTCTGACTACCCACTGCGGTTTTTTCCGGTCAGCTGTAGTACAAGTGGAATACCAAACTGTGTATGTCAGTATACATTCTACCGTGCCACAGTAAAAATGTAACAGTACTGTTAGTGGAGTCTATTACGCTGCAGGATCCTCAGGAAACAAAAGACACTGCTGGGCATTCTTGACCAGATATGTGGTATAAGGCTCCCGGTCTGGTGCTCAAATACATAAACTCCTAGGAAAATAAAACTGGTAACCTGCTCCACCTCCTTCCCATTCATAAAAAAGTCCATTATATTACGTTTGCTTTCTTTGAAAATCGATGATGGCATCTTTCGTTTTTTGGGGGGGTTTTTTAGTACTGAGGTTCAGGACATGACCCTACACCATGCAATGCCTGGACTTCCTTTCTTTCCTCTCTGTAGGCTGTTTAATTAGGCAAGGTTCACACCTAACCACTGGGGTGTGTTGTGGTAATGTTGGAACTATGGACAGAGGTGCAGTCATGAATATAGAGGGAA
>NW_017307256.1:574592-581197 GCF_000935625.1 Nanorana parkeri | reverse complement strand
GGACATCCATGTTGTGGACAATGGTGAAAGAGGTGTAACTGCCTGGCCTAACATACTGGGGTGTCTATTAGTTAAGACGTCTTTGATCCTCAGGCAGAGAGAAGTTCCTAAACCGAGGTCTGCAGTTTGTTCAATCCAGTTAGGGTTTACATCTACTCTGCCAGATTCTGTAATCACTATGACATTTCAGGAATATAAATCAAAAATAATTATCATCCATCCATAATAGAAGGTAGCGGCTGCTTTGAATACTTTACATTCCTGTTTTATTTATTTGTGCTGCCAGTTATGACCTTGCATGTACTAAATATGTTGCTGTACTACAAGTTTCAGCATGTCCCAGGAACCAGAGATGATCAGCTCTGAGTGTTCTGTCTCTTCCCCAGGCTGGCGGTTATTCATGCCGAAACTCTAAAAGGATCTGACAGTGTTGGGTCTGATTAATACAGACAGCTCTACAGAAAGAAATGCCACTTAAACTCTTCCTGCAAGGCAGACGACGATAACTCAGACTCATGTCTGCCAGCTTCATCTCTCACTGAAATGCACATGAGAAGTAACACAGCTGCACTGTAGCTGGTGTGGAACTACAAGTCCCAGCATGGCAGGGTTCCAGGGATTTTTTATTTCCACATCTGCCAGGTATCACCAAACTTCCCTTTTCACAACTGGAGGAATAGGATTTAAATAGGGGCCAGGTGTAGAAGATGAAGGCCACAGAGCAAGGGCCAGACGCAGAAGATGAAGGCCACATAGCAGGGGCCAGACGCAGAAGATGAAGGCCACATAGCAGGGGCCAGACGCAGAAGATGAAGGCCACAGAGCAGCAGCCAGGCGCAGAAGATGAAGGCCACAGAGCATGGGGCCAGGCGCAGAAGATGAAGGCCCCAGAGCAGGGGCCGGCGCAGAAGATGAAGGCCACAGAGCAGGGGCCAGGCGCAGAAGATAAAGGCCACAGAGCAGCAGCCAGGCACAGACGAAGGCCACAGAGCAGCAGCCAGGTGCAGAAGATGAAGGCCACAGAGCAGGGGCCAGGCGCAGAAGATAAAGGCCACAGAGCAGCAGCCAGGCACAGACGATGAAGGCCACAGAGCAGCAGCAAGGTGCAGAAGATGAAGGCCACAGAGCAGGGGTCAGGCGCAGAAGATGAAGGCCACAGAGTAGGAGCCAGGCGCAGAAGATGAAGGCCACAGAGCAGGGGCCAGGCGCAGACGATGAAGGCCACAGAGCAGCAGCAAGGTGCAGAAGATAAATGCCACGATGCTGAAAAGAGACGCTCCAATAGCAGGCTGGGACCTGGGTCAGATTATAGAAGATAGAAATATTGTATATTTAAAACATTGTAAAGAAAATCTAGCCGCAAACTGTAATAATAAAGCGATTTCACAAATAATATTATTGGGTGGGTCTCATAAAAGTATCTGTAATACTATCGGCAGCGATCTTTCAGGTGACCGAGCTGACCAATGAGTGCTCGCCATTTGCAGCAGTACAGGGTACGGATAGTACATCCATACCGGAGGAAGGGGGAAGAGGGGGCCAGATTTCAGCACGTAATTCCATTTTCCCAAATTCACTTGGGAAAGTGAATTTGCCCTTTAAAGAGGCCAAATATACAATTATCCCTATTTCCTAAAGAGAACAGTAAACAGGTAAAAAGAGTAGCAGTCCCAGCAGCCAATCACATCAACCGTGTGCTGGAAAATTACATTTGGAGAATGAAAGTTTGAATGTGATTGGCGGCTATAATGCATAAATAACTGTCTGAAATTCTTCTTTCCTTGGGTACCACAATCAAAAAATCCAGTGTGCTTAAAAAGAATATTAAATAAATTGTCAAGGGAAACCCTACCTGGATGGCATTTTGTTTACCAGAGCACAGAGTAACAATTGCTAGGTTTTCTCTTGTTTTAATGATGCTGATCTTTTTCAGCATTTTTCAGCCACTTCCTATGTGCATGGCCTCTCTGGAATAAGCTGAATGTCAATTCTGAGTGGCCTTTCTGATGTGACAACAGCAAATATACCTGCTTGATAAGCATGGCACAGCCGCTTAATAGTGTCCACCAGCAAAGCATGCTACAGGGTGTCAACGCAGCAGTACAGTTTACAAACGGGTGGAACGTTGTCATCCCATGAAAGGAAGGGCCTAAACAAGGAACTTCATAGCAAAATAACCAGGTGTTCTTTTACTAATGACTGCAGATATAAAATGAGTGAAAAAATGACATTAGGATGTTCAACATTATATGAGATTCTAGTGATTACACACTAGTGAGTTTACAAATACTTTAAATTTACACTTTGTGTGTTCATGCCTTCCACTTCCTCATTGATGTATGACACCGGGTCATGCAGGATCACAGCAGTGAAAGAACCATTGCATTACTGAAGCCAGACTTATTTTTACCTGGTTAAGACCTTCTCAGCCTATATGCAGGAGAGGAGGTTTCCATGAACTAAGATGTAAACATTTGCACATGTGCCTGGCAGTTAGAAAATACCAGCAAAAGGTTGCAGCTTTTCTGTTATGGAGTACATGAATTCACTTTGCTGTTTTGCCTTTTGCTGCTTCTTCCAGTTGTGGAACCCCAAATCCCAGGAGGCATTCCTCATGTATGCTTGGATTTCTAGTTCTACATCAGCTGGCCAGCCAGTGCTCTCTGTGCAGGGTTTATGGCATGGCTCTCTAGAGCAACTACAATGTTTTTTTTAATAAGTAAAAGAAAAGTTCAAAAAGTTGAATGAAGCCGCTCATGTGGAATCATCAGTGTGGACACAGTAGCCTCCCGTCACCAAACACCTCTGCTGCGCCGCACATCATTACGAGAACTGTGTAATTCGCCAGCACAGGTCTCAGGCACGGTTAAAAATACATCTGGTGGGGCAGCGGAGAGCAGCAGCGCAGCGAGAGATGAATTTTCACCGGTCAGAAGTTGTAAAGATCACACATCCGCCTCAGTCTCCTGCTCAGCCGACCACAAAAGTCTGGTGGAAGAGCAGACGGGGCACCAGGTGAGAAAACGCAGAGCGGCTCGGTGATGTAACAGGTGATGATGGGTCAGAGCTTCATCAGTTCCCCGCATGACAGATTCCGGATGAGGATGCTTGGAAGAGGCACTCCGGCTGCACCTCTGGGCTTGGTATACAGCAGGCAAAATCCATGCGACAAATGGGAAAAATTCACCAGTGAGCTGACACCAATTATAACCGTCACTATACATATGAATACCTGATGGCTCCAACAGAAATTTAGAGGTGAAGAAATATGTAAACTGCGAAGGTGATTTTCATGATACAAAACAAAATAAACATCTACAAAGATACAAAACACAGCAATACATTTGCACGATGGACCGTGAAATACGTTATCCAATAAAATCCTACAAATAAAAACATTGAACAATGAGAGGCCAAGCCTGTAAATTCTATTTTTTATTGCTGCCTTTTATAGGAAAACCGATCGGCTCATTCTCAGAGTGCAATCAGCCTTAAATAAACTTTAATGGCTAATAAACTGACAACAAAATAACAACCACGGACCATAAAGAACACGGAACAAAACATTTTCACCACAAGAGAGATCAGCCAAACATTTCCAGGACATGACATGGATGAAGACAGCGCAGGACTGTTGTCCATGGCAACCTACCGTCCTCTAAGAGAAACAAAGAAAGTGGTTGCGTTGAGCAGAAGACATTTCTAGAAAAGTTATTATAAATCATTTTCAGGGAGTCAGTCAGCACAGAGGGCATAAAAGCCCCAGCAAAGGCTTTATAATGCTTTCAATACAGACCTGCAATGAGAAGGCTTACTGTAGTCAAATAACATTAAATGCTGAAGTTCTGGCTCTATGGACCGCCATAGAAACCACAATTTTGAGACCAGGCATATGCAACCTGTGACTCTTCAAATGCTTCGGGAAATGGAGAACTGTAGGTTGCCACAGAGTCCTCTAGTACATCACAAATTACCAAATTGAGAGTTACAATTCCCCTCAGCCATCACTACTGATTGAACCGGGGCAGCACAATGCTTACGGCCCATATCAAGGCTTCGGGCTTGTGTCCATGGAATCGGGATGAGATGCTCTGGAGGTCATTCAGAATTATAGACAGTTGGATTTGACTTGCAGTTAACTTCCTTCTGACAGGAACAAAATCTCAAAGACAGACCCTTAGTGCTATAAATCATATGAACTCTGGAGCATTCCAAAATAGAATTCTCACCAGAATCCTCCTTTTAATGTCAAATGAATAAAGATTGTATAAAGACTGTTTATATTAATGTTTCATTACACAAATCAACGTCTGCAACTATCAGTTTTAACAAAAATGCACTTACATCAGAGCACTAAATTAGACTAATCACCTGCTGGATAATCAAGACACTCAAATGATGAGATTTCTCTCCAGTAGTTTGTTTCTGCCCCTCCCACAAAGGTGAGATTTCCCTGCAGTAGTTTGTCTCTCTGCCCCTCCCACAAAGGTGAGATTTCCCTGCAGTAGTTTGTCTCTCTGCCCCTCCCACAATGGTGAGATTTCCGTGCAGTAGTTTGTGTCACTGCCCCTCCCACAATGGTGAGATTTCCCTGAGTAGTTTGTGTCCCTGCCCCTCCCACAATGGTGAGATTTCCATGCAGCAGTTTGGGTCTCTGCCCCACCCACAAGTTTAGTTACAATGAACACATCACACTTGCAGCTGACTCCCCTACTGGCTGTTCAGTGAAGGGTGCCACCATTATATGGTCTTGTAATGGCTGCTGTAGATGGCTGTATCTGGGATTTCTGGTGGGTATATCTCACCTCCAGAGTTCACAAAAGATATTTGAAGCAGGCTTCCAGCTTCCCAAGCAACATGACAAAACTGACATACTGACATTTGAAGAGATCACAGGAAAAAAATGTAGCTTTTTACCTTCCCGAAATCCCGAACGTCAAAAAGATCAAAAGGGTCGAAGAGGTCGGCATTCCGTAATCCAAATTTATCATGACAGACTTTCAGGAATGTTCGAATGTTCTTCAGGCACAGGAACTGGAATAGAGGAAAACAGAGAAATTCAGAGTTATCCAACCATATCACACAGGAACGAGAACACTACCCCAACAGCCCTGCACTCCTATACCTATGACAAATTTAAAAAGGAAATCCTAACGGTTCGGAATTAATTGCATTTTATTTAGCGTATATACGTTTCTAACTTATATTTTATATACTTATTTTTTTCTACAAAAAAACAAACAAACACTCATGACAAGAGATTCCTGGAGTAATACAAGTTTTCAGCCACTTTGCTACCAATTACGTATTCAGTACATCACGGCCTTGAATCTTTTTCAGCAGGCTCGGGGCAATTTAGTAAAAGTGATCTGGATGGCTGGAAAAATCACTCTGTCACTTGCAATTTGAGAAACATATTGTTTATCACAACGAGCACCAGCGTGAGATAAATAATTCTGTGCGCATATCATGAAAAACATTTTTTTTTAAATGGCAAACACCATCTTTTTTATTCTATAATGTAGATATAATTATTGTGCGAAACAATAAAAAAAAAAACATTGCTCCAGTAGCAAGAGGATATCCCTTATCTGTTTACTTTTAGACTATCTCTCCCTAACTGAAACTCCATATGGCCCATCTGTACTCAGCAGGCGAGAGGGGAGGAGTCACTGCTATGACTCATTCATTTGTGTGCTTGAAGGTCTCCTAGTTATTCAGATCTGTATATAAGGGAAAGAGAAACCAAAAAAAACTAGAAATCTGCTAGCTAAAAGTGGGGCTGCAAACAAATACCATACAATATTTCATAAATAAAATCTAATATTGTAAATGTAATTTTTAGTCCTGAGAATAATCAAGAAAATATATGCAAAACTAGTACACATTCTGCTGAAATATTACATTGGATTTTTGTAAAACGATATGCTGTAAATCGGATTTTACTGTGATAAGCAGGTGCACCAGTGGAAGAGAAACCCTGCTGTAATCTTCCGAAATCCCTCCCACCTTCCTAGTGCTTGGAGCCGGATATTTCTCACTTTAGTTTATCCCAAAAGGAAATGGCCCAGAATGAACTAGAGACTCATTACTGCTGTAGACCTTCTCACTATTTGCTGTGGCCAGTGCAAGCTGTGCAGAGGATGGCAGGAATTTACTGACATTAGAAATAAGCTTTATATGGGCTCAGTTGCGTGCCAATTTCCTTTCAGTGTTTTTCAACATATAATATTCAAATCCAAAAATAAATAATAGTAATAATAATAAAAAAATAATAAATACAGCATGACAAAATGTGAAAAAAGTAAAACAATACAAAAACAACAAAGATTACAGAACATATATTTAAAATACAAAAACCTTCCATCGAAGGCGTCACTCGAACATGGAATGTCGCCCAGAGTCCCTCCCTGAGGGTTAAGAGCAAACAATGTAGAGAAAATTTCATTTAGTGATGTGAATAATCTACCATGTACACAAAGGAATGAGGGAATCCTAAAAATGACAATCTATGCAATGAATAATTCAATGTTCTGCAAATGACCAGCAGGTAACACAAGATCTTCTCATCTGGAGATGCAGCATAGTGCCCAAGAACAGCTGCC